>NC_048218.1:69412075-69498745 GCF_002007445.2 Ailuropoda melanoleuca | reverse complement strand
ACTTTCAGCCTGGGCCTTTCAGCCAGGTAGCTCACAGGTTATACTCTGCGATGAATCCCCTGGCTTGGTGGTTGGGGAGCTATGGGTGGGTTTCCCACTTTACCTCCCAGCAAACTCTCCTGGGTAGTGTTAGGGTGTTAGATTTGAGAGAGTTAGAGGGGTGTGTGTGTGTGTGTGTGTGTGTGTACATCTGTGCTGCTACTGACAGGTACTACTGTCCCTTTCCACACCTCTAGTGCTGACTGCGAACCTTCTCCTTGGTCTCTTTTGACCGCTTCCCCAAGCGCTTAGGAGTTCTTACCCAGCAAGAGGCTGCAAACACCTTTGAGCACAGATCTCAGCCAATCCTTTCCTGGCATTTGGTGACATCTAGTGGCTACCTGGAGAATCTGTGCTCATACTTAGAGAACGTTCTGGAAAATTAACTGAGCGGCGTAGAAAGCAAAACACCTACTTGTGAACTCCCTGAGAAAGGCTTCCTGAAGGAGCTTAGGAGGGCAAGGTAATGACCGGCTCAGTATGACATGAGTCAAAACGGATTTCTTGCTCTCTTGGCAGCTGTGACAGAAATTAGAAGTCATTAAAGAATCTCAGAGCACCTCTCACTGTACCCTCAGTGTGAATGATTTACTAGAAATGATACTCAATAAAAAGTGTCCTTGAATAAAATTGAGTCAGGTAATACCAATTTGGTATTTGCTTCCCCTCTCAGAGCATTTCTCTGGGCCCAAAGCTATAAGCAAAGCCAAAGATAACAATGCATTTCCTGGCTGATCAGGAGATCCACAAAACCGACTTGTAGAAGTCAGGTGCAGCTGGTGGTGACCTGAGGGCATCCAGGCCTGAAAGTCATTGACAGGTATAATAGTTAATGGCAACTACGTATGCAGAAATGTAAGATAACCCCTGGTGTCACAGGCCTTTGAAGTCCTCCTGGGAGGTGCAAGATATTGTAAATAATCATATGCAACCTGTACTTTAACATAAAGTTTAAAGTACTTGTCACAGGAATGTAGGGGGGGCAATCAGGAATCACGAAGGAAATTGCCTCTTAAAGCTGCTGTTCTAGACCTTTAGCCATTAGAGAGGGATGGGCCACAGAATGTGGTCATTGGGACCAAAAGCATCAGCAGATTCTTAAACACAAACCCAGAAGTACCGAACTTCAGAAACTCTAGGAGTGAGGCCCAGTAACCAATGTTTTTACAAGCCCTGAAGATGATTCTGGGGCTCACTAAAGTTTGAGGACCAATGGTTAAGAACAAGCTTTAACTGCCCTGAAAAACCCTAAAGGCTGTTTAGAGACTATTAATAAATTCACAGAGGAGACTGAATTATTTATATAACACAGGTTTATTTCTTTTTTAAAACATATAAAAGTGCCTTAGATCTTCCATTTGTGATTAAACGAAAGGAAGGGGATGTATTTGCTTTTACTTCTTGGCTTTGGGAGAATGCTGTCTTGATGAAATCTAGTCTCCAGAGTAGCTCGATAGTCCTGTGGATGTGGAGATGAGTAGTTTAGAAACAAAAATTACTCCACCTTAATATTAAAGAAACAAATTAAAATAGCAATGGGATACCATTTTTCAACTAACAAATTAGCCAAGATCAAGAATAGTATGCATCACTGAGGAGGCTGGGGGGGCTGGCATACACCCCTGGTGCAAACACAAAGTACCATACATAATCTTTCTGATAATGTAAATCGAAAGCCTTAAAAATGTGGGTACCTTTGACTCAGCAATTCCACTTCTAGGCATATAGTTTAGAAATAATTAATGATATATGCAACAATGTATGTATAAAGATACTAATGTGTTTATAAAAACTTTAAAACTAAAAACAATTTAAATGTCAAGGGCAGAAGACTTGTATCAAAGAAATGGTTCGGGGCACCTGAATGGCTCAGTCTGTTAAGCATCTGCCTTCTGCTAGGGTCATGATCAGAGGGGTCCCGGGATGCAGTCCCACTTCGGGCCCCCTACTCAGCAGGGAGTCCGCTTCTCCCTCTGCCTGCCTCTCCCCCTGCTTGTGCTTGTGCACGCGCTCTAATAGATAAATTAAATGGTTCATATGAATGGGAAGAAGTGAGAGAGGGAGACAAACCATGAGGGACTTTGGACTCCGGGAAACAAACTGAGGGTTACAGAAGGGAGGAGGTGGGGGGCTGGGGTAACCAGGTGGTGAGCACCGGGTGTTATAGGCAACTAATGAATCGATGAACACTACATCAAAAACTAATGATGTACTGCATGTTAGCTAATTGAACATAATAAAAAAAAAGAAATGGTTCGTATGCTAGAACATTAAAACAAATCACGCTGTACAAGATTTTTTCCAGTTTTTAAAAGGAAGATTTATTTAACAAGTTTCACTTAGTACAATACATCTAATGGAAATCACGATACAAGGAAAGATTTAAATCAAAGCCTCAGAATCTCATACAAACGACATGACCAAACTCCTAAGGTATTGGTATTACATCTCAAAATTGTCCCAGATCTTTAAAAAAAAAAAAAAGTAAAAGTGTACACTCACGTGCCTTACAGGATATTAAACCAAAAAGCTAGAATTAACAAACATGCCAAATGTTTTCACTTTGAATCGTAGACACAGCTCCTATATTTGTATTACAGAAAAGCATGTTTCTCAACATGCATCCAAAGTTTTCAATGTATTGTGGTATAAGAGCAACATTTAACATAAGTGAAACTGCTTTAACCTAAATACGCTTACTGCTTAGGTACACTCCTACAACATAACTACCTCGAGGAAAGCTGAAAATTGTTTTAACAGTTATGGTCAATACTGAACGTTGTTATTATACCCTAGGTGAATGTTTCAGTGTTCGAAATTACTGAGCTTGAAGTTGTAAAACCTTGACTTCCACTTTACAGTAAGCATGAATCACAAGCCTGTAATGCAAAACTGTTAAACTTAATTTTTGTTTTCTTTAAAAAAAGGAAAGAGAAGAAAGAAAGAAAGAAAGAAAGAAAAGAAAGAAAGAAAGCAAGCTGACCAAGGGTGATCAGAATCAATGATATTTCCCATTTCCCAATCATACTGGATATACTAGACATCACTCTCATTCTACAACTCCCATAAATGCAGAGCTTTTATTCTGTAATAGGGGGTTACTGTTCCTTCACCTAAGCGAGGTTTGACTGGTAGTCACTGGAGTTTTCCTGCAGAACTTGGTCGTATCCACTCATACTGCTCTGACCACCGTAACCACCTCCATAGCCACCACTCAGCTGCTGACTAGCAGGACCTCCGTAACTAGACTGGTTGGATAAGCCCATCCCTCCCATCATTTGACTACCATAAGCACCGCCACTTGCCCCGGCTGTAGAATTCAAAAAGAGCTCTACATAGCTGTGATCATATGCGCCCCCACTTGTTCCTGCAGTAGAATTCAAGAAGAGCTCCACATATCTGTGTTGCATATTAGCTTTGTCTTTTGCCATTGCTGCCACGGCATCTTCATGGGTGGCAAATTCAACATCTGCCTCACCAGTAACTCGGCCATCGGGTCCAATTTCAATGTGCACTCTCATGGGGTTAAGAGGTGAGAAAAAATTGTAAATATCATTCTCAGTGGCTCTGTAAGGTAATCCCCTCATGTGTACACAGTGCCCTGTGGTGCTCTGGAAACTGGACCCACCATCTCCATATCTATGATCAGACATTCCTGAAAAACAGTAATTGAGGTCTCTTCCGAATCTATCAGACCCAAAGCCATATCCATCATTATAGCCACCATAGTCATCATAGCCTCCGTACCCTCCACCATAGGCACCACGTCTCATCCTTTCAAACCCTGCCCCTCTGCCAATGCTATTATACCCTCTGCCCGCCCCTGGCCTATCATAGGGACCTGGCCGCTGCATAGCCATGAGCTTTCGAGGGGGGTCGTAGTGGGTTCGGACTTCAGCTCGGCTACTCTTGAAGATTTCAATGTACCTGTGCCCTATTCTTTCCTTGTGTTTCTTTAAGGCCTTTTCAGCTATCTCCTGTGAAGCAAACTGCACAAACGCCTCCCCTGTGCTCCGCCCCTGAAAGTCCACCGGCAGCGTCATCCCATTTGGCACAATCTCCAACCCGGAAAAGAACTGAACAATCTCCTCCTTGCTACAGCCAAATGGGAGTCCTCTAAGGCGGACGAAGCCATCGTTGGCAGTATCGGGACTATTCGGACCTGTATGCTTCAACACCCAATCCATTTCAACACTGTTGGACTTGAAAACTTCAACATATCTGTGTCCCATGGTTTCTCTGTCCTTCTTCAAAGCCAATTTCACTTCATCTTCGGATTCAAGTTCGACAAATGCTTCACCACTTGGTCTGCCTTCTCTGGTGTAGATGAAACGAATACCTGATGTACCATTTTGGATTTTACAATCGGAAAAGAAGCGCATCACTTCATCAGCTGAGCAGGACCAGGGCAGGCCCCTGACCTTCACCACGAACCCCTCCCTGCCTTCTGTGCTCAGCATCATGGTGACTGTTGGGCTCTTGGTGGCAAGCTTGGCTCAATGTGATTTCGGTGTAGCTGAAAAAAATTAGAAGACTATTGTCATGGAAAAATGTTCATAATATACTAAGAGAAAAAAAGCAAACTAATAAAACTCACATGGATAGCTCTTTTCTAAAACATTCATATAAATAATAAGTCTACACTAAATTTTTAATTCTTTCACCCGGCCATCATTTACTCAATATCTATTACGTGTTGGATACCAATAATAGTGGTTATTCCTGGCCAGTAGGATTATGGGAACTTTTTGATTAAAGGAATATCTTCTTTGGACATTTCTGTATGTTCTAAGTTTTCTACACTGAACATATATTAACATCACAGTCAGAACATAAAAGGCATAAAAAATTAACAGCAACAAAATCACTGGAAGATGTGAACAAATACAAGATGGCTATCCCTGATTACATAAAAATGAAAAACTTCATTACATCAAAGGTAAGATTAAACAGAATTTAAAGACAACACATTTGAGAAGATACTTACACCAATACATTAATATCCTTATTATATAAAGAACTCATGCCAATTAATAAAATCAGGGAAACATTAAGGCCTAAGAAATAAGTGGAAAAAAGACATTATGGATAATTCACAGATTCCTTTTATATTTTTCAGCTGCCAAGTCCAGTACTTGGCTTTAGGATACAAGATCAGTAAGTCCAGAAAGGGTTTATGGTCCTACCGGGGCATTATACATCTTTACTAAAAGCAAAAGGGCAAATAATCATTATCCCCGCTATGACAAAATTCTGGGCAGGGTGAAAAGGTGGTATAAAACAGGGACTAGTTGGTCAATTCTAACAGTTGGCACAGAATTGTTAAATAAAACAGACTCACCAGTTCAAGGACCCAAAAGTAAATTTTAAAAATTACAGATGGAGCATAAAATAGGACGAGGCACGGTGAGAGATAAGGCCAGCAAGGTAGACGTAAGATCCCAAAGACCTTAATTGATAGACAAACACACTAAGGGCCTTCTAAGGGTTTTAAACAAGGGAGTGAGGAGAGGGAAGTGGGCAGGGGAGTGAGGGGAGGGAAGTGATGTAATCACAGCCCTTTCAAATAATAGATCACCCTGGCAACAGTGTGGAACTCAAACAGAGGGGGTTGGTATGACACCAGCAAGATCAGCTAGAAACCCAGTCACTTTGAAGCAGGCATATGGGATTCACCTAAGGCAACAGCAGTTTTTTTGTTTGTTTGTTTGTTTGGTTTGTTAAGATCTTATTTGACAGAGAGAGCGCGCGCGCGCGCGCGCACAAGCAGAGGGAACGGCAGGCAGAGGGAGAAGGAGAAGCAGGCTTCCAGCTGAGCAAGCACCCCGGAATCTTGACCGGAGCCAAAGGCAGAGGCTTAACCACCTGAGCCATTCAGGCGCCCCACGGCAACAGTAGTTTTAAAGGAGAGCGCCTGGGTGGCTCAGTGGCTTAAGTGGCTGCCTTGAGCTCAGGTCATGACCTCAGGATCCTGGGATGGAACCCTGAGCAGGACTCTCTGCCTCTCTGCTCCTTGGGGAGTCTGCTCCCTCTCCTTCTGTCCCTTCCCCCGCTTATGCGCAGGCACGCTCTCAAATAAACAAAATCTTAAAAAATATAAAATAAAAAATAAAAAAGATAGGGAAGATGTGCTCTACGCATTCAAAACAGTGGACTCTGCGGAACTTATTAACAGATTAAATATGGGGGGATACAGATGTGAGGATACAGGACAGGTATCTGAGAAATGTTCAAACCTCATCAATCAGAAATCGAAGTTAAAACCAGAATTAATCAACATTTTTCACCCACCAAGACAGTGAAAATTAAACAGAGAGGATAAGACAATGTTAATATTCGGGGTTCTTGAACACTCCTAGAGGAGTGAAAGTAGATACAATATTTCTGGAAAGCAATTTGGAAACATGTATCACGCCTTTTGATACAATAAATCCATTTCAGATTATGTGACCTAAAGAGATGACCTCAAATTCAAAGATTTATAGAGCTATATAGTCTTCCAAAGGTATTTTATTAAGAATATTACACACTTAATTTTAAAATTATACAAATATTTAATAACATGAGTAGCTACATATGCTATAATCTTATGAACAAAGATCACAGCTGCTTTATAATCTCAACTATGTAAAAAAAATGTATATGTATGTTCACATATCCTTTGACCCTACTAAAATTCCTTCCAGGAACCTGGTCAACAGAAATACAAATGTTCACTGCTATTGCACTGTTAGTAATGGCTGAAAATTAGAAACCTAACTATTCATCAATGGGGAATGGCTGAATGAATTGCAATATACTTTATCCTTAAAATGAAATCCTATGCAGCTGTTAAGAAAAAAGATCAGCCCTGAGCTAGGAAGATTTCCAAAATGTTGTTTAATAAAATATGCATAATATGATCCTACTTATTTTAAAATATAAGCATGCAAATATATATGTATGTAAATGCACAGAAGATCTGAGAGCACATAATACAAATTTGTGTTCTGAGAAAACAGGAACTGGAGGGTAGAGTGTGGATCTTCACTTTTTACCCAATATACTTTGTAGTAGTTTTAATTTTTAAAAATCACTTAATTGGAACAAAATGTTAGAAAAATATATATACATGGGGAATGCAGCAAATGTTAATAGTGATTGCTCTGAGTGGCAGGCTTCTGGCTTTTTCAATGTTATTTTTTCAATTTTTTCTTGTGCATTCTTAATTGTATGGATTAATTTTATTTCAGCAAAAACATCCATTTATATGTTTGCATTTATAAAGTTTCCAAATTTTATATATGTACATGGCTTATCTGACATGGTCTGGAAACACTGGGCCTCTTGGAAAGAAAGTACAAAGTGTAGTAAATGCCATAAAACTATACTGAAGATTCAACAAACATTTATTAATTGCCTGTTATATGCCTGGCACACTGCATCTGCAAATAACAGTCTCCCTTTAAACCATCTCCAGGTTTGAGTGACAAGATTTATGGACGGACTAGTTTTGCATGCCTTATCTTTGGATGACCAATCCCATTCCATGTCCCTGTAGCACTCCAGAAATTAACATCCCCTCTGTAGTGGCAGGGAGATTCTACTTCATTACTGTATCTCCTAGAAAGGCCCCCAGGACTAAGTTGCTGAAGTGGGAACCAGGTTTCCATTTGGGTTAAGAAATTGTGTATTTATATGTGTGTTATACACCAAAATGCTGAGTAGCTATCTCCCGGTGATGAATTACATGTATTTTTTTTTAATTCATAGCTTACTGTTATTTTTTGAATGTTCAAAACTGAACATGTAGACTGTTATTAAGTAGAAAAATAAACGTTATTTAAATATTCAATTCAGTTAAAACATTTGAGCGCCTCTGTCAGGCACGCAGCATTTGCCTAGATGTGACTCTACAGATAAAATTCACTTGGTGCCTCCCCCTACAGACAATCAGTGGGGACTAAGTGCCTGAATGGATAGACCAGCACTCCGGCCACTGGTCTCAATATTTGTTTTTCCTAATCCAGGGACCTGGTTTTCAAGCGTTTTCACCTTAAAGTTTCTCTTAAGGGTCCCCTGAGACCCGCCCAGACAGACAGATATACAAAAACACATACACAGTCACGAACGTCCACCATTTCCCCACCAGGCGCAGCAAAGGCGGCTTCCCGGCACTGAGATGGGGGGGAGGGGGAGCGGGGGAGGGGAAAGCAGGGAACGGAAAAGGCGGAGGCGGCCCGCGGATCCTGCTTTGGTCTTCATCATCACCACCCTCGGGCCCCCAGTTCCCACCCACACACCAACCTCTAACGATACCGGATAATTTTCCTCCTTCTTCCCTCAAACGGCTATAGCGAGACGGTAGACGACGACCAGAACTACTTCTGCTCACGTAAGCGACTGATCACGTGATCACCTACGTCATGTGAGATCTCGGTCACGTGAGCAACTCTCGGCTTAGACTCGGGATCTCTAAAGTGCCGCACTTCCTTCTGGTACGGAAACAGGGCGGGCCAATATCAAGAATGGAGGAGTGTGATTGGCTGCGGTGCGTTTTACGTGACTGATCATTGGTCCGCCTCTGGGGATAACCGTCCCAGTTGCCTGAGAAACAATAACGTCATCATTTAATAACTCACCGGTGATTGGTCCGCCTCTAAAGTTAAACTTAAAAGCCCAGATTACCGGTGGAAATCCGTACTGCTTTACGGTGGCGATGAAGCTGAAAAGCAGAGTGCTGCAGCAGGGCTTCCTGCTGGCGCTTCGCTTCGTGTCCCTGGTTCTTTGGAGCTTTCCTGGGGCCAGGGCCCTGGACAATGGCTTGGCGATGACCCCTACCATGGGCTGGCTGCACTGGGAGCGCTTCATGTGCAACCTTGACTGCCAAGAAGAGCCGGATTCCTGTATCAGGTATAAGAGATACGGAGTAACCCCTTTGCGTTCGCCTTTCTGTGTGTCTGTCTCTGTTTGAGGGGATAGAGGGTCGCAGAGGGAACATTTGAGCCTGAGGGAGGGCTCCCCTACTGCTTCTGCGTTTTTATCCCCAGCAAACGGCCCTGGTTGGGAACTAGCCCTAACTTTCTCCGGCGTGATTCCTCCTTCGGTAGGAGTCGGGTCAGCAGCCCCTGCTTCTCCGTCTGTCTGTGCCGGATCACCCAACTAGGGACTTCATCCATTCACCATCCAGTTCTGTTCAGACCCTTCTTGTGAACTGCTGTTCTGCCTATGTCTGCCAGGCCTTGGTAGTGACCACAGCTGGGGTGAGTAGGAGAGACAGAGGACTAAGACACGTGCTATTGCTTCTGCTTTTTGGGTCAGCGGTTCCTTGGCTGTAACTGGAGGGAGTTTAGAAAAACCGTGGAGTCTCTATATGCCCACCCCCTCGCCCTTGAGTGTGGCATCTGGCTCGAAGGTTGACCTGAAGGAATTTTATAAAGGTTTCCCCCGCTGTCCAAAAGTTGAGTGTTCCATAAGCAGAAATGGCTTAAAGTGAAGAAGTAATTACCATTAATTTATATGGAAAAATTTTTGAGCATTCCTGGACCCAAAAAATAACCTCTCTTGGCTTTGGTGCACAAAATAAATGGAGATGAATCACAGATGCTCACAGACACAGTTCAAAGCTATAGTGGCTTAATGCTGGGATGCGGAATGTAGGTTGCATCACATATTTCTTTTTGTCTTTTCCTTTTTTTCTAAGTGGTGGTTGGCTTATTTTTATAGCTGATAATAAAACTAATGCATGATCATTGCAAAAAATGTAGGTAGTAGAGTATAATGAAAATAAAGTTTTCCTGGCACAGAATACGCGCTTCATAAATGCAAATTATATGTATATAATTTATTTAAGCAATCTCTTGTCCATAGCTATTCAAGCTCTTCAGTTTTTTTTATTATTATTGTGAAGCTGTGTTAACCATCCTTGTACATCATAATATTCTTTCCTTAGAAGTGTAATTACTGGATCCAAAGGTATGTTACATATCAAACTGTTTTGTTACATATCCTCCCCAAAAGGTTTACAAATGCACATTCCCAAGAACAGTGTATGAGAATGTCTATTTCCCCACACCCTGGCTACCACTGCATTTTTGTCATTCTTTTAAAACTTTGCCTATCTGATGTTTTTATTTCCACTTAATTATTTTTTAGTTGAAATGTTTTGGGTTTGGTTTTGGGGTTGTGTGTGTATGTGTGTTTGGTCTGTCATATATTATAAATTTGGTCGTTCCAGCTTATGTTGGTTTTTATGATCTCTGGCCCTGACATCATGTTGAGAAAGTCTTTACCTACCTGAAGATAATATAGTCACCTACATTTTCTAGAGTATTTTTATGGATTTTTAAAATATTTAAATCTTTAACCCGCCTGCACTTTATTTTCCTATAAAGAATGCCACATTTAATATATTACTAAATTCCTGGGGCACCTGGGTGGCTCAGTTGGTTAAGCATCTGCCTTCAGCTCAGGTCACAATCCCGGGGTCCTGGGGTCTCCTGCTCAGTGGGGAGGCTGCTTCTCCCTCTCCGTCTGCCCCTCCCCCCACCCCTGCTTGTGCATGCATGCTCACTTGTGCTCTCAAAAAATAAATAAAATCTTTAAAAAAATATGTGTATACTAGATTCCATGGTACCAGATGGCTGGAAGGATCTCTTTTGGAACTTTCTCTTTAATTCCATTGATTTGTGTATTCTAATGCTACTGGTACTGTACCAGCTTCATTTATCTTTCGTAAAATGTTCATGTGTTTTATCTCTCAGGTGAAATTTTGAATCATGTTGCCAACTTCCTTAAAAAGTCCTTTTGGGGTCTGTTCAGGGTTTTATTAAATGTATAAAACATGCCTGGGTGGCTCAGTAGGATTAAGCGTCCTACTCTTGATCTCAGCTCAGGTCTTGATCTCAGTGCGTGAGTTCAAGCCCTGTGTTGGACTCCACACTGGGCGTGGAGCTTATTTTAAAAATGTATAAAGGTGTGTTTTAATATTGAGTTTTCTTATCCCAGAGCAAAATAACGTCTCTACATTTACTGAAATCATTTGGGAACATTCCTATGGGTCCTGTCCATGCCTTAAATTTATCTCTATGTATTTTAGTTTTTCTGTTGTGTTTTTAGTTGCTCTTGTGAATGGTATTTCTTTTTCAAACAGGTTATTGTTGATATCTAAGGAAGCTATTGATTATAGTAACTTTGTAGTTTCTTACTTTACAGAACTTTCTTCTTAGTTCTAATTACCTTTTCAATTTCATGTATTTCTCATGCCTCATTGTGTGAGGTTCTTAGGGTGGAAGTATTCAGGCAGGGGGGAGTAAAAAAAGGGCCCAGTCCATTTTACCTTGCACTGATTACTACGGAACTGAGTAGTAACTGGGTTGAAAAAACTTGCAAAACCCCAAGATGCCTTTCCATTTATTTAATGAATGGCAACGATTTTTGGAATTTCTCTTACAGTGAGAAGCTCTTCATGCAGATGGCAGAACTCATGGAGTCAGAGGGCTGGAAGGATGTAGGTTATGAGTACCTCTGCATTGATGACTGTTGGATGGCTCCTGAGAGAGATTCAAATGGCAGACTTCAGGCAGACCCAAAACGCTTTCCTAGTGGGATCCGAGGCCTTGCTGATTATGTGAGCTTATAGATAATTCTCTTTCATTCAGGAGACTGTACGCACTTTTGTACTGAAGCTTATTCAGAAAAACTGAGAAAGTAAAATAGCTGCTATTATCTGAATATCAAAGTGTAAGGCTTATCAGGTAGAATTCTCATTCCATCAGTAGATCCTTGTTTTGCAATAGCTCTTGAGGCCTGTCCTGGAGAAGTTCTTTCGCTGAAACCACTGAATTCTCTAGAAGGAAAAGGGAACTTGGTTCTTGACATGTGTGCATATATTTCCATATGCTTTGAGCAGCTATTACAATTGTAGTATAAAGTAGAAGATAGAAGGAATATATTCTGGAAATTAAGGGTAATAGAGCTGGACACTAGTTAAACACAATGAAGACAGATGTATTCAGTACTACTGCAATAGGACACAGAGCCAAGATCAATTTCAAAGACAACAAAGACAAGTGGGGTTTTATAGTCAATGAGCGGACTTCAGGGGGTCAGTGGATGGAAAATTACCAAGAGGAGACATCAAGGGCAAGAGGATTCTTGCTAAAGGCAGGCAGGCCAAGGAGTTAGACATGAAGGGCAGGGGATGAGGAACTTGATCAGATATCAGGGGTAGGGAGATGACTTAGCAGGGTTCTTGCTGAAGTAACGTGAGGCCTACTTGAGAAGAGGGCACAGAAGAGCCTAAGGTATGTATGGTCATGGTGAGAGTCTTTGTCCAGATAATTGTATCATTGCCATGGAAAGGCAACTTTTAGGATCCCACCAGAAAAAGATGAGAGTGATAGCTTTCCCTTTAGTTCTGTATCGTAGCTTACATATATAGTTTGAACTCTGCAGCATTAGATAGAGACTTTGTCTCCCAGCTAACTCACCTGGATAATTTGGGGGGTTTGTGAAAAAAGAAGCCCTTGATACCTAGTGAAATATACTTATCTGTGCCCCCAGCCTAGAATGGTTCTCTCTACTTCATGATTGCCCTTCTATTGTGGTGATCCTTTTCTCTCTTTTCAGGTCCATAGCAAAGGACTGAAGCTAGGAATTTATGCAGATGTTGGAAATAAAACCTGTGCAGGCTTCCCTGGGAGTTTTGGACACTACGACATTGATGCCAAGACCTTTGCTGACTGGGGAGTTGATCTGCTAAAATTTGATGGTTGTTACTGTGATAGTGTGGAACATTTGGAAAAAGGTATGATTTAGCCCTGAGCAAAGGGAGGAACTTGGAGGCCAGGGTAACTGGAGCATTCCAAAGAGCTCACCTTCACATTTTAAAGGCTCAGTCACAATACTGGAAATAATTATTCTCAATATTGTCAGAACTCCTACCTCTTCTTTTCTTTCAGTTTGTCCATGCATTCATTCATGCATGCATGTAAAATCCATGCATGCCTAATCATAGCTAATAATGTGCACGTTTCATTCAAGAGGGCTCCGAGTTCATTACAAATAGTAATTGTAACTTTCCATAAGAGCACTTGGGAAAGCATCTGGAATGTCAGTCCCAGAGAAAAGAACATCTTCATTCCTGCCTTTCGTCAGTGTATGCACCATCCCACACTACCTCCTGAGAATAATCCCAGCAGTCTGGGAGGGACTAAACACAATTTAATCACAGAGCAGCCACCTGTCTCTGCTGCTGGTTTAAAATATAACCATGGCCCTTCCTGGCAGCCTCTTTTTAAAATACACAGCACCAGCTGGAAATTCCCTTCTTTCCCTTATTTTACCCATTGTTTTCTCACACAGGTTATAAGCGTATGTCCTTGGCCCTGAACAGGACTGGCAGAAGCATTGTGTATTCCTGTGAGTGGCCCCTTTATATGTGGCCTTTTCGTAAGGTGAGCTAGTGAGCACAGACTCCAACAGAGCCTTGCTGATAGATTTTCAGAACTTGAGAACAAAGGAGACGAAGGGTTTCCTTCAAAGTCCAACCTTACTTAACAGGCTTATCCTACCATCTCTCTCAGGGTCCAACCACTTCTCACCCTCTCCACTGCTGTAATTGGATTCTAAGCTACCCTCACCTGGGAAATCAGTCATCTTTGAATCTCCCTTTTGTCGCACAGTTCACAGCCTGTCCACCAGCAATCCTATCAGTACTATCTACAAAACACATTCTGAATCAGCCCACTTCTTTCCATCTCTGTTGCATCCACCCTGATCTTCCACGCCACCACCATCTCCGCCCTGACTGCACCATCAGTCTGGTCTGCTTCCACTGTCCTGCCATCCATTTTCCAAGGAGCACCACAGTGATCTCGTTAAAATGTAAATCCTATCACTCCCCTGCTGAAAAAAAGCCTTAATTGGCTTCCCATTGCATTTGGAATAAAGTCACACTCCACTGATCTCATCCTGGCCTGCCTCCAACCTCCCCTCACTCTTTCCATGACTGCACTGGGTTTTTTTTCTGTCACTCAAGCACACAAGCCTGCTGCTGCCTCAGGGACTTTACACTTGCGTTTTGTTCTCTGCCTGGTACATTCTTCCTCCAAGATTTTTAAATGGCTGGCTCCTTCTTAACATTGAAGTCCCAAACCAAATACCACATATTCAGACAGCTCTTCTCCTCTAAAATAGCGCTCTATCCGTTTATTCTTTATCACATCGAGCTGAATTTCCTGGTAAGAGCTTAGCACTGTATGGAATTATTTGTTGACTGGCTTATTGTCTGTCTCCCCCACTAGAATGTAAGCTCCAGGAAGGCAGGGACCTTGTCTGACTTTATCACTATATCCCTAGCTTGTGGTAAGTGTTGAATAATTACTTATAGATTGAATCCGTTCTTCCCTTCTAATCTCTGCAGAATACTCTCCCCTCTTTCTCAACATTGTAAACCTCTAATACTCTACCTCTCTATTTCAGACTTGTATTCGTTCCATTAACAAATTATGTGCCTAGGATTTAGATTGCCTTATCCTATGCCTGCATGTCCTATGTAATTTTGCAGCTTTTCTTTTTACTTATAAAGATCATTTTAGTTATTTCTGTTTATAGAAGTGATACATGTCCATTTTAGGAAAGTGTGAAAATACAGTAAGTTGTGAAAAAAATCAAAATCTTCCATAATCCCGATACTTAGCTACCATTTGGCAAATTTCCAGCATAAAGTGTTAAAGCCATTTTAAGGAGAGATTTTAAGTTAATGGTCTACTTCTGAAGCAGACTTCTTATGATGAAATTCTATTATAATAGGGATTTAGCTCTCATAGAGACCTTTAATCTGTACACTAAAGAGGCTACACGTGCCTCCTTTAAACTTGACTGTTTTCATCTTGCAAGAATGTCAGTAGAAAGTAAACAGAAGAGTTATGTCTGTTTTCACAGCCCAATTACACAGAAATCCGACAGTACTGCAATCACTGGAGAAATTTTGAGGATGTTTATGATTCTTGGCAAAGTGTAAAGAGTATCTTGGCCTGGACATCTTCTAACCAGAAGAGAATTGTTGATGTCGCAGGACCAGGGGGTTGGAATGACCCAGATATGGTAAGCCCTCCTTGTTCAAGCCCCTGCAGTGGACCTGTTTCCTAATTGATTTTTCAAGGTAAATCAGAAGGCAACATTCCCGGAAGCAGGCCTTACCCGAGAATACTCAGAGCAGGGTGCCATAGAAAGTGGCTTCTGTATGTCTAGGCAACTTTAAAAATGTTTCCTTTTTTCATTTAAATTCTTGCTCTTCTTTGTCCCAGTTAGTGATTGGTAACTTTGGCCTCAGCTGGGACCAGCAGGTAACTCAGATGGCCCTGTGGGCTATCATGGCTGCTCCATTACTCATGTCCAATGACCTCCGACACATCAGCCCTCAAGCCAAAGCCCTCCTTCAGGATAAGGATGTAATTGCCATCAACCAGGACCCCTTGGGCAAGCAGGGGTACCGGCTTAGAAAGGTACAGTAAGTAATGTCCTATGGGAGAAAATAGAACTGGCTGGGAACAGTTCCTCTTTTGCCTTTAGTTTACAGTTCATCCAAATGTTTTAAGATGGAATGGCTTTATGCCCAAGTACCACCATTGTCCTGGGCCTAAATCTGTTACATTAGGAGGATGTGCACTTGTCTTTTGAGAATATTCACTTTCAATCTTCATATTATAATCAGTAATGAGGCTCCTTTTTTGCTAACCATTACTTCACTTCCAAAGCATGCTGTAGGATTTTAATTTTTCCCAGAAGTGCTCAGTAGTTCTGACAATAATACTGAATGCCACTACCAAAAGGCAGCTTCTTGCTAGTTACCAAGCTATCACACCTATTTTCTTGGCTTACTTTTCAGGAAGACAACATTGAGGTGTGGGAACGCCCACTCTCAGACTTAGCCTGGGCCGTGGCTATGGTAAACCTGCAGGAGATCGGTGGACCTCGTTTTCATACCATCTCTATTGCTTCGTTGGGTCAGGGGTTGGCCTGTATTCCTGACTGCATGATCACACAGCTCCTGCCTGAGAAGAAAAAGCTTGGGTTTTATCAGTGGACTTCAGATTTAAAAACTAAGATAAATCCCACAGGCACCGTTTTACTTCGGCTGGCAGCAACCTAGACTACACTCAAAAGCCTTCTTTAAAACGTGTACTTTGTTGCAGCCCCTGTGGCTCATCTGTTACGTTAAGCGTCCGAATCTTGA
Source organism: Ailuropoda melanoleuca (assembly GCF_002007445.2). Lineage (NCBI taxonomy): Eukaryota > Metazoa > Chordata > Mammalia > Carnivora > Ursidae > Ailuropoda > Ailuropoda melanoleuca. The sequence continues at coordinate 69,482,487 of NC_048218.1, read as the reverse complement.
TCTCAGCTCAGGTCTTTATCTCAGGGTCCTGAGTTTAAGCCTCTACTTCAGAAAGAAAAAATGTGTATTTTGTTGCCAAAGTGACTCCCCTACGTCTCCCTTTTCTTCCATTCCCACTTTAGCTGTCCTGTACAATAAAATTTTCCACAGTGGAGCTTTATAAAAACTTCCAGAGGGATCTTTAGACAACATTTTGGGAAAAAGCTTTTGAAACAAATTGATAAGAAATAATAGCTGTGATTTATTGGGCACTTTAGTATGTGGCAGGCACTGTTCTAGATGTATGAAGTATATTGAGCCATTTGAAGCCTCACCAACAACCGAGGCAGGTACTTACCCACTACAAACTGCAGCCAAGATTTCAGCCCAGACTTTTAACCCTTAAACGACTGCCTACTGAGGTGCTTGGATGGCACTGCTTAGGTACAATCTTAGCACAAAGGAAGATAAAAACAAAACTACTTTAAATGAAGGGCAAAAAATACCCCAGCAGGAATAACCCATTACCTTGGGTTGCCACATTACTGAATTTTTATGGAACCATCTCGTCAAGACACACTCCACCACACAGGTTTCCAAATCCTAAGGTTGTTTGCAATCTAGATCCAACAAATGCAGTTGGTTTACTTCCACCAGCAATAGTTGATACCTTATGACCTCTGGCCGGAGTACCCTCCCCTCTCCCCTTTAAGCTGCCTCCTTTCCAGGATGTGATGAGGCAATGATCTTCAGACTGGGGTTTGTGTGGAATGGATCATTTTTTAAGGGGGTGGTGCAGGGGAGAGTCAGACACTTAAAATGACTGAGCCACCCAGGCGCCCTGGGGAGTGGATCATTTTCAAGGAATTTCTGGACATTAGAATTCCCTCCTTTTCCTACCGTTGATTTGCCTGAGGACCAATCTGTAGTCAAAGCTTCAAGCCGACTCATCACCTCGCCCCTTTCACAATCACCCATCTCCCACACAACCCAAGGCCGCAGCTCACCCATCCTGATCGCACAACAGCACAAAATTAGCAAGGGGCAAAAAAGGCCCTCTGCATGTTATAACGATTCCTTTGCCTGTCAGGTGATTACCAATTATTTTCAATAAAATTGGAGGAGTAATCATCAGTTGCTAAAACTCATAAACCCAATCACCCACAGAAACAAGGCAATTTGGAAGAAAACTGCTCCATCTCACCAAGACATACTTCCAGTTACCAAAATGTATCACTTATGTGCTTCACCTCCAGTTTTGCTGCTTAAGTATGAAAAGTAAGAATCAGGTATACAATAGCATACAAAGAGGAAAAGGATGTTAAAATTTGCAATGATTAGACATCTTTAAAAATGGACAGATATCCCTGTTAAATTCTGCCAGGCAGCTTAATTCACTAGGAAGTATATCCTCTGCAGTTTTTTCAACATGAGAATTTACGTCTACTTTGAAATCTGAGGGGGTACGTCAATTAGGAGAATTAAATCTGAACACAGAATACATAATAGTATGCTCTGCATAGAAAACTGGGCCTAAATTCCTCATTAAATGACTGAAGTAGCAAGGTTATAGGAGAGCAATTATTTTGCATGGTAAACTTTACATTCACTATGCATGTATAATTGTTAGTTACCATGGGACTCTAGTTATGTCCCATGATAACTAATAACCCTTGCTTAACAGCAAAAGGAATCCCATGAAACCCCATTTAACTGAAGCGCCAAACTGGATGATCACCATGTTTGATGTGAGTTCAGCCAGTTCAGATTCAATCCCAAATGAGCAAAGTACCCAGAAGAATCATCAGGCATAAACTGCCCCACAAGGGGAATTTTATTGATGGCACTAGTTTATTTCCTTCTTACAAGACCAACTGCGACCCAATGAAGTGAATGGAACCTCAAGATTTTACTGTCTTCATAATGTAACAAAATACGAAGCTTAGAACTGGATCACTTGGCCCTGTAATGGAACAGGAAAAAAAAGTGAGTTTTTTTATTTTGCAAAGAACCTCTATTCCCTCAAGTACATGGTCTATCCCCCTTCAAGGGATCACCACCTTTTAAGTCAAGTCTCCTCATTATCCCTCTACTACTCAGGCCAAGACCAACACCAAAAGCCTCTACCTTCGGCTATGCATCTAGTTATTTTAAGAGGATTGCCCCGTTCCTGATTCCACCATCAGTAAGTGGGGAGAAACGTTCACCTCTCCCAATAGAAAAGATGGCACTTCCACCCGTAATGATATACCTTTCTCTTCTTATCTCCTCCCAGTTCAAAATGCTTGCATCTCTTAATAGCCAGCATTCTCTTAGATCTGCAGTTGGGCTCGACACATTCAAGCCTCAGCACAATCTTCTTTGTAGTTTTAGCCTGGAAAAAATGAGATCAAGCCCTTCATAAATTACTGCAGAAAATCCTTCAAAACAGGACTGTTGGGTTGAGTACTACTTAAAGAGAAGCTTTGCAAATGACAGTTGTGGCAATTTGACTTTAGCTATAGGGAGAAAACAGAAATGTGAAAAATCAGTGCATTTAATAGGAAATTTAATGGCAAAGGTAGGTTACTTAATTGCCATCAAATTCTCCATTCCCATCAAACATCCCAAAGAACTTCTTATCAAATAGGCATTCATCACACCACCTTGAGCTTGTGGCCTTTCACCAGCTCTCCATAGTTGTACTCCCCATAACCAAAAATGGGTCAACCAAGTGCATGGAACTATGAACTAAACACAAATTTCTCATGAAATGGGGTTAATAATTGTTACTTTAGATCAATTCTCTGGAGACTACCTAAAATTACGTCTACAATTTATGTGCATTTGACTGTATTTATTTAACTCAAGGTACACTAATCAACTTTTTAAGTCTACTTCTATAATCAGAATTCTACTTCTGCCCGTTCGCAGTTCTCAGAAAAGCCAAAGCCTAGGCAGAATCTGCCCCCCCCCAAACAAGTTAGCTGAATGTGGAAAGGCAATCTGGCATTCCCTTTACCACCTTGAGATCAAACCATTTACGGCACCTAAACGAACACTAACGTTATTCCTTAGTACTTTCTGGAATGAGGCTGAATGAGCAAAGCACCAAAAGAAATGCTATGTTCATAGGAATGCTGTTCCAGGCACTGGCAACTTTAAGGAGTAGCCAATCACCTAGGGCAGAAGAGTAACTCATCTGGCCTGAAATGAGAATTCAGGAGAGCAGTGGAAGGCCTAGATGAGGATTTTAAAGAGCTTTAAAACGTCATGAGGTAAGTAGCAGACTGCAGGCTTCTGAACCGAGAAGCAAAGTAAGAGAGCAATTGTCACTATAAGCAAGGGCTGAGGATTCACTAGGGTATAACAGACAGGGAACAGGGCAAAGGAAAGGATTCACTGCTGTACTCGAACTTCAGTCCATAGGACAGCAGGGTACATTCCCTTTTACTTGATGTTTGCCTCTTTAAAAAGGGAAGGACAAAAATAATAAAACACTGAGATAGTGCAGGATTGTAGACTACAGTCAGACCCGGGTTGCACTCCCAGCTCCACTGCCTACTAGACGTGTCACTGCAGGTAAGGGAGAAAACTCCACTGAAACTATGAAAACACACACCTGCACTGTACAGTGTGGGCTAGAGAAAAATGCAAGGTCTTTTCCACAGTAAGTGGGAAGCACGTCAAATAGTAATTACTACTAACCTTTTTCCGGAAAATCGGCTTAGTCTGCCCACCATAGCCACTCTGCTTCCTGTCATAACGCCGCTTTCCTGGGGAATGAAGTTATTTGTTACGGTATACCAAAGATAATAAATCACAACCGCCACACGGAAAAGTCGTCTTACAGGTTTTATCTTTCCAGCAGAAATAACAAAACCCAGGTTGGGGGAGGCACGGGACTGCTAATGTATTATACTAGTTCCCGAATGAAATCAAATTACGTTCAGACCGTCTTACCCTGGGCATAAAGAGAATCTTTGCCTTTCTTGTACTGTGTCACTTTGTGGGGCTGGTGCTTGCCACACTTCTTGCAGAAAGTACGGCGGGTTAGGAACGTTCACCTAGCAAAGAAACAGTTCAGGACAAGCAGCGTTATTAAATACCAACTGCACAACGCCCTAACCGATCCAGCTGAAGCTAAGACATCCCATGAGGGCTCGACTCTCAGACTCCTCGCTAGCACACAACACTCGACTACAAGGTGGTACAGCGGCCTCCGCCAGGCCCCGAAGTGCAGAGAGTGCATGTTCCCTCCACCCCCGGCTAAGTCTACCTCTTTGATCCCATCACTTCATTTCCTGGCCCCGAAGCCCAGTGCCTTCGGGGTCGATCCCGACATCACTGGGTTTCTTTGGTACCACGAGTCCACGCGTGGATCTAGAGCCAGCCTGGGATAACCTCCGTCTAAGGGGGCGAAAAGATTAAACTGGATGTTACCGGGCCCGCTCCCCAAAGTCCTACCATGTTTGCGAGAGCGATATCGGCAGGGAAAGAGAGAGGCCGGGCCGGAAACGGAAGTATATAGGAGGTTTCTGGTCGCTCTTGCTCACGGGAGGGGGCGAGAATGACCATAGAGTCGAAGGCTCTGTGAGCACCGCCCTCCGGCGGCTGAGAGGACTCGCTTCGGAGCCGTGGGTGAGAGCTTAAGGAATGGCTCGGCCTGAGGCGGATCCTGTCTTCCACGTGCTTCGGTCCTCCAGCTTTGCGGCTTTTCCTCACGTCATCACCGCCGGCGGACGCTGCTAGGTAGCCGCGTTAAAGGAGGGAAGTAGTGCTCTTTCTAGACCCCCGGGCGTCCCTGGCCCAGTCTCCGAGGGAAGCGAGGACTAGGAGCAAATGGAGGGGCACTACACACACCCAGGTTCCATTACGGTTTCACCTCAAGGACACTGGGAATATCTTTGGTTAACTGAAGGCTTGGAGGGAGCCAGAGCACTAATTCATTTATCACATGGCTGCTCGGTCCATTCAACAAATGTTAATTGAATTCCTATTCTGTGTTGGGCACTGTTCTAGGGGAGGGACAAGATAATCAAATAATCAATTTCATAAATGTATAATTACAAAGTACTTTGTAAAATAGTACCAACGGTCGGCATTCAAGCACCCCCCTTTTATTGAAGGAGCAAGTTGGCTGCCCTGGGTTCTGAAAAGTGACGTTGAAATCGTTCGGCTCGCACAATAGCAATCAATAGGCGGAGAGAGAAAAAGTACCCAGCTGCTCTTCCCTTCCCTGCGTACCTGGCAGAAGTCCTGTGCTAGGTTTCAAGAGTCTAGCAGAGAAAGACTGCAGGGTACTGAGTATTTAAAATGGTTTGTCTCGGGGCGCCTGGGTGGCACAGCGGTTAAGCGTCTGCCTTCAGCTCAGGGCGTGATCCCGGCGTTACGGGATCGAGCCCCACATCAGGCTCTTCCGCTATGAGCCTGCTTCTTCCTCTCCCACTCCCCCTGCTTGTGTTCCCTCTCTCCCTGGCTGTCTCTATCTCTGTTGAATAAAAAAAAAAATTAAAAAAAAATAAATAAAATGGTTTGTCTCATAAAACCCTCACAGTAACTGTAGGAGGTGGTACTATTATTCCAATTTTACAGATGAGAAAATTGAGGCTGTAGGCTAGTCAACATTTTGCCCAATGTTGATTGTATTTAGTGGAGCCAGGATACAAACACAGGTGATCTGACTCCAGAGCCTGGGTTTCTTTACCATTATACAATATGGCTGTTGTGGCCTGGAAATTATAATAGCTCACAATTATTGAGCACTTTATATACACCAGGCATTTTCCTAAACACCTCATATCCTACCTCTTGTAATCCAAACAACCCAATGCAGTGTGTACCATTATTAACAGGTGAGGAAACTGAGGCACGACTCAGGTGATTATTTCGTGGAGCTGGAATTTCATCCCAGGTAGTTCTAGCACCACAGCCTTGTACCTAACCACGACAGCACAGAGGGCAAGCGGGGGCATCTGCAGGGTAGAGGTTGATGAAAAGAGAGAACTGAGCAGGGACTTAGGAAGGGGTACCAGGGATTAGAGGCTAAGGAACTATGAAAGCCTGGGGTCTCCTGCTTGCATAACTCTCCAGGAATACCCATGGGTCCAGAGCTGACTCTCTGATCATCCCCTTTTTGTTGGCTGGTCTCTGGGAAAACATTACCCCTACCTGCTATTACATTTCCTAAAAGTTTCTTTGCCAAACAGCCAGCCCATAGTCTCAGCATTTTCTTCTTCTCTTTGGGCTCTTAGGCAATCTTATTGGCCTTTGAGGAGTTTCTAGAGGTTTTTGATGTTAGTAACATAGAAATATGAAGACAGTGAACATGGCTCCTTTTAGACTAATCAACCTCAGTTCTTTCTATTACACGTTGTATGACGTGGCTTTGGTTTTGATTCCCTTCACTAATCTTGGTCTCTGTTTTGGACGTGCTCCTGCTCATGAATTTTCCCTAACGTGTGACACACAGAACTGAACACAGGAGTCTAGATCTGGCCCGACCTTGCAGAGTAGTGGGCCTATTCACTTTCCTCTATCTAGATATTTTACTTCTACAAGGAAGCCTCATATGACCTTGGATTTTCTGGCAGCCATGTTACTGACATGGCATTTCTCTTTATTACTATCAGCAAAAACCTTTGAACCATTTTCACAAATGCTACTGCTATCCCACGTTCACCTGGAGTCTTTTGAAGTTCAACTCGGTGCCCCATTATGGGGCGTGACCCTTAGCTCTGGTAAAATACACTCCGGTGAGGTTGGCTTATCACAGCAGGTGATGAAGATCTTTTTGCAAACCGATTGCTCTGGTTCTGTTGTCCAATCTAGCTCACAACAGCCTTGCACCATTCACAGATTAGCTAGGCTACTTTCTGTATCTTCCTCAAAGTTCTTTAGTAAAAATGTTGACCAGGATACCACCAAAAACAGAACCTTATATTACCTTGGGAATCTTTTGAGGTAACACTAGGCCTTTCTTTTTGCAGTATTTGGATGCAGCTCTTCGAACATCTCACAAGTGTGTTAGGGAAGTGCTCATGGGCAGATGGTAAAAAAAAAAAAAAAGTGCCTAGGTTTATTTTACCCTGTCCCACTCTCCCTTGTCCAGATCTCCCACTGTACGCCTATCAATTTCCAATCTCCACCCCAAGATGGATCTTGAGAAGGGATAGGCCATATGACAACAGGTAGCATCTGACTGAAGAAAAGGGGAGGGAAAGAGAATGTCTGTGATCGACTCTCAGGCGACTAGAGCAGCTCTTCAGAGGTGACTAGTAAAATGATATATGTTGTCAATGAAACAGGGAGATCCGTGCAACACTTACTGCCCATCTATCTTGTGCAGATGTGAGGATTACCCCCTCTACCATTCCTACAGAACGCATTTTTAAAAAATCTTGTTGCCTTAAAAACTCTGACAGACTTCTAGCGAGATCTGTAATCTGCTCCAACATTATGATGCAGTACCTGGGGGGCGAGTAAATATGGCCGTGCCTGATGTGTCAAGGTGGTCATGCAGACCAGTCAGCAGGGGCTCGGCTGACATCCTGGTCTGCAGCCACTACTGGCTGCGTTTCCTAGGAGAAGCCTCCGAGGTATGACTGTGGCCAGAACATAGGCTAGGAAGTAGCTGAGGACACCTTCCGGCTTCAAGCAACACGTTTAGTTGGGTTTGTGGATTTACAGAATTAAAGAGAAAGGTGTACGTGAAGAGTTAATCCTTGAGGCAGACTCTGAAAGGGAGAAAATCAACATCCACAGAAAATGGGGAAGGGCACAAGTCTTTGTGTGGGCTTACATTCAGACATTTTTATCTGTAGAAAAAAAAATGCTTTCTTAGAAAATGACTCAGCAGGGGGAAGTCTTGTCTCTACCTCTCTGGGGCTCTGCACTTTGGGGTCCCTTTTGTGGGCACTCTCCATCTTTCGTTATCAAGTTTAATGGTGTGACCCCGAATCTCCTCTGCCTTCAAGGACAGGAAACTCTAAAGACCCTCTTCCTCATTAGACCTTTTGCTTTGTCTTCGCAGGTCTGCATTTATCATCTTTCCTGTAAGTCTCCAGTCTCTGCTGATTATCCCCACAGTTCTTTGGGTACATGGTCCCTTTACCTCGGGGAGGTCAGCACGATGACCTGTCTGCTCAACGCAGCCCCATCTAGAGTCTCAGTGGCCCCGGTAATGTTGAGCAGGGTTCTTTCAGAACACATTCAAGATAGTAGTGTCAGAGGTCCCAAGCAAATGAAGGGCGGGGACAGCTGAGGGTTGGGGGGAATAGGGACAGCAGCAGGGAACCAGATACCATGCTGCTGAGAAGAAGAAAAAAAAAAGACATTGGTTTAAGTCAGGAAACAAAAAAAGGGAACTGAGTGGCTGTGAAAGGGTGGGGTTTGCTCAGACTGTCCTTCCTCTCTGGACTGTAAGAATATGTCTCCAGGGCCAGTGTCTTCTGAGATCGAGTCACACCTTCAAAGTCCTGGCATCTCAATGCATCTGGGAAGCTACCTGCATTAAGTCAGGACTGAGGTGGGTCTGGGATATGGCAGGGGCTGGGCAGCCGCCGCAAATACTTTTCATGGGACCCCCCCCCCGAAGGCTGGAGGGAAAGCATGGCTCGTGCCATAGAGTCTGCTGGCAAAGGAGGCTGACAGAGGGTGGGAGTGTCATCAGCGCAAGGCCCTGGCACTCCTTTTCAATGATCAGAAGGGGCTGTAAGGGTTCCTTCTGAGTCGGGTTGGGGGGGGACAAGAAGAGCAAAGAGGGACATGTGGTGACCATCTGAACAGGTAGCAAATGTTGGAAGTGGTCACCCCTGCAAAACTTGGCAGAAAAGGAATCTTGTCGATGGCAGTACGATACAAATAAGTCATTTGGTCAAATGTTGCCTGAAGGCCCAAAAGGTAGACTTGTGTCAAGAGGCCCTTAGAAGAAGAAAATCTAAGAGGCAGATTGAGAACACAGTAAAAGCTCCCATGCCACAAGAGGCTCTCAGACTTCGTAAACTGGGAAAAGCCCAGGCTAACCCTGGGTGTAAGCTACTTGCCTTGGGCTGCATCTGGCCCATGTTGCCAGGAGCGGAGCTGGCTTATTGGAAAGATTGTGCGTGCGCCAACCTCATGGTAATGTGGGTAAAAGTCAGGGCCAGAAGAAAACAGCCTCAGCCCAGACAGTGTGGCCAACCCCTGAGGTCATGGGGAGGTTTTTCCTATTACCATCGCCTGCCATGTGCACGGCTTTCTTTTGTCTTCATCATGTCTCCTCTCCTTTTCTCTTCTCTCCTCCTCTCCATCCCCTTCCTCCTTTTCCTCCTCCTCCTCTCTCTGCCTGTATTCCCTCTTCTTATACCCCCCCTCCCATCTTGTTCATTACCGCATCCCCTGGAATAGTCAGAGCTTAATAAACAATTGTTGAATTGTGCTGGATTATTCTTGCCCTTTCTTTCCCCTGTTCTTTTCCCTTTTTCCTTTCCCCCTACTTTTCTAGTACCTTCCCCACAGGATTGTTGTGAGTAGTAACTATGTTAATATATATAAAATAGTTAAAGCCTGGCAACAGTAAGTGCTAATATCTCCATGCTTGCTATTATTTTTATTCTGCCTGAGAGGGTCTGCCTAGAGCAAATGGTGTGTCATTTAGAATAAAAGGGATCAGTGGCCCTGATCAAGACATCCTTGGATGAGCTATTAGATCTCCAAATGGAATACTGGTCCAATTTCCGTTTTTTTTTAAGATTTTAATTTATTTATTTGACACAGAGAGAGAACACAAGCAGGGGGAGTGGGAGAGGGAGAAGCAGCCTTCCAGCTGAGCAGGGGTCTCCATGTGGGGCTCAATGCAGGGCTCAGTGCGGGGCTGGATCCCAGGACCCTGGGATCATGACCAGAGCCAAAGGCAGGTGCTTAACCGACTGAGCCACCCAGGCATCCCCAGTCCTGGCCCAATTTCCTGATCACCCAGATCTCCAAGCTCAAGATCTCTAAGGCATATTGTGTGTTTCCAGAGACAGGACAGCAGCAAAAAGCCTAGAGGCAGGGGTCTATAAAGCTGAGGGACTGTCCTCTGTGCTGTCAGCTGTGTGCTAGTTCTGCTCCTTCCCTCATTTTGCATGCCAAGCCCCTAAAACAAGGGTGTTATAGCCTCTCTGGAGCCTCAGTTATTTGATAAAACAATGTCATCCTCCTAATAAGCCACCAAATGCAAATACTCGTGGAACCTAAAGCATTCTATCAAAACAGTATCCCTTAAGGCTAGCCCTGTTTGCTCTATTCTGACCCCCTGTAGAGTCAAACTATTTAAACTGTTTGTGTTAAAGTCCAAATTCTGTTGCTTATGGCTAGTGATGTGTTTGTCTGGAGCCCTTTGTAAACTCTTTATGGTGAGAACTAGGGCAATTTTCCATCCACTTCAAGGGTCTTAGTGCAATTTGAAATTATCATCACTATGATTTGCTATTTCCATTTGAGCAAATTTCCTACAGAGACTTTCCTTTCAGTGGACTAGACCCAGACCAGGAAGTGACTTAGGTGTAAGAGGAAGATAATGCCTTTTGAAAACCAGTCCGGGTATTCTCCAAACAGTCACCAGATACCTGCTGCTTTTTGCCCAAAGATGCTATACTGAGATCTGATTGCTAATTCCTGGGAATAAGGTAGAGCTAGAATTTTCAGCGAGTCAGTTCTCAACAAGAAGCTAGAGACAAGACATTGACCTAATTCACTCCAAACCTACTTGGTTATGCAAATGAAGCCATCAGAGGAGGGGGAGAGAGAACCTCTCTGAGGACCCTGAAACAAATTGGCCACGTGTGACTTTCAGTTTCTGTAAAGGTTCATGTGCACTAACAGAGGGTGTTTGAAACACAAAAGCCTCAATCCCAGGCTTTCCTTCTTACTCTCTGAGAAACATCACCAGATGCCCTGAGAGTTGATGTTGCTTATCTGAACCTCAAGGAGAAGCTGATCTCACTGCCTTGCTTCCCTAAAAACAAAAATAAGCTATAGTCAACTAGCTCATCCCTAGAAGAATGAAATTGTAGAGTCAAGATAAGTTAAATTTGAGACAAGTTGTAGGTTGGAATACACTGGAGTTCAAGATCACTGGCTCAATGAAAAAAACAGACTAGTTGGCAATAAAAACAGTAAAAAAAAAAAAACTGACTAGAAATGGAGCAGAAACTAAATAAAGGAATGAGAAAAGCTCTCGAAAACTGTTATCTGGAGTGGAAATTGGTAAAATGCTTCAGGAAACTACTTTGTCAATATATATCAAAATGCAAAATGCACATACTTTCTTGCTTGGTAAATGCTGCTTATATAGAAGTCCTAATATCATGGAAAAATAATCAGGAATACTGTTAAACAAGACCTTTAGATATTTGGGGGAGAAGTTGTGTCAAGTGGATGGATGGATAGATAATGTTAAGAAATACAAGTAAGCTACAAATCCTATGTGTAATATCTCAAACCTAAGAGAAATGCACAGGAAAAAATGGAAGGTAATATGCCCCGATATTAAATCCTTTGGATAATGAGCTTGTAAATTGATGTTCTCTTTTTTAATATTCTTGTACTTGAAACATTTTTATAATGATCATGGTTATTTTAATATCGAAAGAGAAAATACAGCAAATGTTTTAACCAGGGGAAACAAAAACTAAACTGTAAAAGAAGGCCAAAGGGCCACTCAAGTCCAGAGTGAAAGACGGACACCCCAGTAGTCACCCTCAGAGCGGAGGCACAGTGGTGAAAGTATTACCACCAATCTGATACTGAGTGCGAACTTCAGAGTGGCTATCTGGCTCTCATGTCAAACGTTAACGTGATGAATGGCTGAAGAAGAACCAGAGACCCGAGACCTCTTGGAAATTATTCTCATCTCCTGCAGATGAGAACTTCCCCGGTTAACACGCAGCCAGAAAGCTGATTTTGGCTGGAAGGCTTCACTACAAATTTGGTCACCTGTAGTGCTGACCATGAAGCTTATCAAGTAATTAGGTTTCACTGGTGCCTGAATAGAGCTTCTTGGGAACTTAACAAGAGTAATAAGGTTTCTTTATTGCTATGGTTATATTCTAAAGAAGACTTCCCTTCTGGTTTCAAGGCCAGGGAATTCTCAGTGAAAATTTCAATCAGAACCTGAGAGATGCTTCTTGGGACTGAGGAGAGATTTGTGGTAAACTAAATTTAGCTCCTCGTAGTCTACTCTAATTTCAGACAGTTGATAATTCTAGCAGATTCCATAGTAAAACATGAGGAAGACAGGACTGAAACGCGAACAAGGGATAACACAAAGCACATAGGCCAACAGATAAGCCAGACCAGGCTTTGCCACTTTGAGTAACTGAGAATTCATTCTGAGAGTGGGCAACTATGATTGCATGTACAAGGATGTGCATGGCAGCATTGTTTATAATTGGAAACAAACAATCTAAATATCCATCAATAGGAGAGTGAACGAATAAAGTGTGATGAATTCATCATATAGAATACTTTATGTGTATAGAAATAGATCAAAATCTATGAACTAGAGTTACCAAGACAAATAAATCATAAACCATTATACTGAGAGGGGTACCTGTGTGGCTCAGTCGGGTAAGCGTCCAACTTGTGATTTCGGCTCAGGTCCTGATCTCATGGGTGGTGAGATCAAACCCCATGTGGGGCTCTGCGCTCAGTGGGGAGTCTGCTTGGGATTCTCTCTCACCCTCTCCCTCTGTCCCTCCCCCTACTCATGCTGGAGTGAGTTCTCTCTCTCTCTCTAAAATAAATAAATAAATCTTTTAAAAAATTATACTAAGAAGAAAAGCAAGTTGCTGAAGAATATGTACCACTTATATAAAAATGTAAAACATGCAAACCAATACTAAATACCTTTTATGAATAGTCACATACACAATAATAATATAAAAACATGCCTAAGAATGATAAACACCAAATTCAAGATACTATTAACATCTGAGGAAGGAGGGGATTGATTGTAGAGGAGTATACAAGGATGTTTTGACTCTATGGATAGTATTTTATTTCTGAAAAACACCGGAAGCAATTATGGCACAATGTTAGGATTTTATAGAGCTTGGCGAGTACCTGAGTGTAGTGTTATTCTCTGTACCGTCTCTTTGCAACATTTCATAGTGTAAAAGAAAGTACATTCAATCAAAATTGTGTATTCACAGTATGCAATAACAACCCTAGGGACAAAGAGTGGGTGGCTGTTCCAACTAATCCTGTGCTTTTATCCCATCAACAATGAAACAAATCCTGAAAAGAAAACAGCAACACCAGGTAGGATCTCCTTGTGGAAGATTTAAAGGAAAATGTAAGAAAATCTGGCAGGACAAAGAAGAGTCCACATGTGGGAAAAAGTACAGTTGACAGTTAACAGGGCTAAATCATCCTTTTTAGCTTGGAGGATTATTGCAGAGGAAAATGCTCCAGGATCCTGTACTGTCATCCCCTGAACTTGCCACCATTTCCTCGTTTGCCAAAAGTTCCTAGAAGATGCAGAGGAGTCTGTCCCAACTGCTCTTTGATGATAGCCCTGGGGGATGACAGGGTGCTGAGGTGAATAGCATCAAAACTCTCTGAAGGCAAGAAAAAAAAATATCTCTGGGAGGGATCTCTCTCTGAGGTAGGTATGACAGAAACAGCAAGGGCTGTGGAGGCACAGATGGGTGAGGCTGGACAAGTCACACAACTTCCATGAGTCTCACTTTCCTCAGCTGTGTGTTGAGAGAAACAAATGAAATAATGACTAGAAAATGCCTGATGGGTAGACTGCACTGGGAGTAATAGGAGTTTCCTTCCATTCCCCTGGGGAGAAAAGGGACTAGACAGACTGTTTCTGGGCAATTAAGTAATGCCTTAAAGGAGAAATAAAGAGAGAATGATGTTTCTTGGATATTTTGGCTAAGTAGATATTTTAACTATGGCTGACTGGTTATTTCTAACTAGCATCTCTGGGACTCTTCCCAATCATAGGCAGGCTGTGTAGCCTTCTTAATTTTGCTCTGGTGTTGTCCCTAATGGTGTCTATATCTTAGCTTGAGCAATGATAGGGCCGAAGGTGGTTTAATTTACTGATCCCAAAGGTGCTTTTCATAGCAATTCCTTGACATAGTGCAATTTGTAAGATGGCTAAACACTTATAAGCGGCCTCTTTGTGAATTCTGCTGCTCCACAGGGAGCTGGGAGGCTGCAAAAGTGGCCACATGAAAATCCTTGCATTTGTAGTTTAATAAAGAGAACATTATAATGCTAGAATTCTATATTTTAAATGAAGAACTCTGTGTTTTTCTATTATTTTTCCTCCTCTTTCTTTATATGAACAACAGCGTGTGTGTATGTGTGTAACATTCGTATCACTTCCGGTTTCCACCCCTACCCCCACTCTCTGAGTGAAGTGGAGGGTCAGCCCTCACAGTGCATCTTTTGTGGTCAAATTGACTGTCAGTGGCTGATACAGTTAGAAAAAAATTTAGAACCTTCCGCAAAGAAGTTGCAACTGTCCTCTAATGCAGAGTGTCCATCACCCACCAACCTTCAGGAAGACATAAAGACAGATGCACCTCCTTTCACATTATTGGTGGATGGATCAGTGATGACTAAGGAAGAACTACCACATTTTCAGCCTGTGTGTATCTGGACTGGATCACAAGGAATTAAGGGAAAAGCAGTCAAAGAAGGGGCAACCAGACCTTGGAAATCCTGGTAATCCTTCAACTCAATGATCTAGCAGTAGAGGCCATTTCACCCTTTGCTCAAAGGGGTGATGGCTAGTGAGAGGCTTGCTTACTTCCTCATACTTAGACCAGCACTGAACCCTAACCCAACAGACACTTGAAAGAGAGGAAGGCTTCCTCTTGTACAAACTGGATTTGTTCTAAAAGAGAAAAAGAGCAGAGGCAGCTTCCAGAAGGACCTATCTTATAGAAAGTAAGAGCAGAGGCCAAGACTGAAGCGGATGCTGGGTCAGAGCAGGGAATGTGTCCATCAAGAGCTTGCAACAAAACTAAAGGTAAAATGATGGGTATGCTTTATTCAGCTAAAAGAAGCAAAACTGGATGTAGTTTGTTTGGGAGGCTTCTGATCCAATTTACTGGTCATGCAACTCACTTTCATTAGGGCTTTATTTTATCTTCTGTAATTTGAGTCTTTTTGATTGTGAAGAGGTGCTTAATTGGAATTCACTGTGGAAAAAATGTGATATTATTACAAGGATCCTGATGAGTTGAAAGTTCTTGAGACTGTAGTACAATTACTTGGTTACCACTACTTCTGAATAAATGAATAATTTCAGTGTTGACAGAAATCTCTGTGGGGTTTGAGCATTAGAAAGTACTCTGACTGTAAAGTATTATCAGTTTGTCACTCCTGTGAGAGACCATTTAAAACCAGGGAGTCAGGGAACTGTGTGGCATGGTGTTGGGAAAAGGTTTGCTCCTCGGCTTAATTTTTCTCAAAAGGTCATTTATAAACCATTGAATTAATCCCCCACCAGGAGACAGTAGCATCAGCGTGGTGAATAAGTGGGAAAGTGATCACTCTGAGCATCCCTGGGGTTCCTTTAACCTATTTTTAATGTCTCCCCGGTATGATAATAGAATCTTCAACACCACAGGAAAGAGCAAAATAACGGTGCGGACAGGCTCAGACTTTGATAAAAACCGCTCCCTTGCTTCCCTAGTGTGAGCAATAATCTGTGCTTGGCAGGTTGAAAAATGATGCTGACTTATTTATTCTGCAGCCACGGTGCCACCAAAAGCATAAGGAGTTTAGGTTTACAAAATGTCATCCACCCCCCCGTAAGAAAAACCCACTTGTAACAAAATTTGAGGGGAACTGGTGATTTTTTTCAGTACTTATTTAGTGCCCCATTTTGTGATCATATTTATATTTACATTTTATCTTTCTAAGGAAGGTTTGGAATTAGTAACATGCAATTGTGCATAAACTTCAAGTGAATAACTAATACAAAGCATGTTTTGCGTGAATAAAAAAGAGCCAATGGTGATTTTTCATAACTGTCTTTGCATTTCTGTACTTCAGTTACCCAAAAATCTTTCTAGAGTATTTTAAGTTTGGAGAGAGTAAACAAGTTACTCTTCACAAATAATCAGAGGTGGCATCCGTAAGACTAAGACAGTTGCATCACTTTTGTATGACAATGTTTAAAAGAACCAACCTACGAAAAAAGGAGGGGAAAAACAAACAAACAAACAAAACAACAGCTCCCTCCCCCAAAATTGTTTTTCAGTTTCAAAGGTCAGCTACCTTTGTAGCTCAGTCAGTGGTTGATGGGCAAAATCGGTTGGGCAGCAGTTAGCATATGTCCATAACTGCAGGTGCAGCCTCCTATATCCTTCTTAGACCCCTTGGTTACAGACCCCAGTGGGACAGTGTTTGAAAAAATTGCACTCACTGTCTAGGAAACTGGGAACTGAAAGTCCAATATCTGCCTCGGTGGAGTTCTGGCACCTGCATTATCCCTTCTGGGGATATCAGAGTAAACAGCTGCAAAGAGACTTTTGCTGTTCACGGATTCTGCACGTATTATAAAGGGCGGTTGGTATAAAGCGGCCTCCAGACATTACCAAGCACACAGGTACATGTCATTTGACATCCAGAGCATTCCATGGCCTTATACAAAAATCCAGTGTATGTGAACTCATGCTGAACCTGTCCTCCCTATTCAATGTGCACCCATTACACCTGAAAACTGGCAGAGATGGAGGCTGTGGAAGGAGGAGGTCAAGGTAGGAAGAAGGCTCTTCGTTAGCTTTGCACGATTCTGTTCCATTTGAAACTAGGTGGCCAGGCTGAGGGGAAACCAGGAGGGATGAGGATTAATGTGCTGGGTCCTCAAGAACTTTCGTTATCAACAGTGCATACGTGAGCTCCAGACAGAAGAAGCTATGGCTACAGTAATCCTGGAGAGCATCTTTCTGAAGCGATCCCAGCAGAAAAAGAAGACATCACCTTTAAACTTCAAGAAGCGCCTCTTTCTCTTGACTGTGCACAAACTTTCCTACTATGAGTATGACTTTGAACGTGGGGTAAGTTTCTCTGCTGTGAATCCTGAATCTCAAGGACTTGGCCTTAGATCTTCCTTGAGGAGGTAGATACTTTCTGGTTGGAGGAGGGAGGTGGTAGGGACCTAGGTATATTTCAAACTCAGGAAAATGTTTCCTAGCCCAGAACTAACCACAACCATGCTGGTGCAAAAAACTCAAAGATGCTAAGAAGCCATGGGGGGAATCTTACCATGGAATCTTGCAGTCGGTGATCATTCATCAAATGTTGTTGAGAATGAAATCCAAGTGTTGAAAATTATTCTTTATTTTTTATGGTAAAGACACACACAGTCATCCACTTTTGTATAGTATTTGCCCTCTATCTGGTAGTCAAAAATGTTTAGATTAATAGATCTGGAAGTTGTTGGTTTTTCAAAATGACGGGTCCTGATGGATAGAGTGTGGGTGTCACTTCACTATGTTGAATGATTAGATAACAAAATCTAAACATCTGGTTGCTTAATCACTCCTAATCTTTCTCCATTTTCTTCCTCATTCTCTTTCTCAGAGAAGAGGCAGTAAGAAGGGTTCCATAGACGTTGAGAAGATCACCTGCGTTGAAACAGTGGTTCCTGAAAAAAATCCTCCCCCTGAAAGACAGATTCCAGTAAGTAGAGACTATTGTCAGAGCAGGAATGGGGTGGTTAAGAAGCTTGGAACACTCCAGCTCTCTGTAAATACACTGGTGATGCTGTGCAATGAGCTCCCTTACAAAATTCTTCACTCTCTTATTGGTTATACTGAGTCTCAGCATTTTTCCCCTAGATGCAGAACAACTCACTTAACCTTGAAAACTAACACCGATTTTATGATGACGTATCAAATTTACTTTTTTTAAAAAGGATTTTATTTTTTTAAAAGGAATTTCCACAACCAACGTGGGGCTCGACCTCCCAAACCTGAGATGAAGAGTTGCATGCGCCTCTGCCTGAGCCAGCCAGGAGCCCCAATACACGAAATTCTCAAACTGATCAGAGATGACTGGTTTTACTCTCTCAGATACCAGGACCAGATTTACAGGCTTGAGTTAGTCTGAAAGCCAGAATCCTAGGGCTCTGCATCGTGAGATTCTGTAACAACTCACTCTTCATTCTCCTCTCATTTCCCAGAGCTTCTCCAAGGCATAATGCCTATGGATTTCTGAGTCGAGTTTTTTAAAAATATCATTTATTATTTTTTTCCTAATTACAGGAGTAGAGTGTCCTTATTATAAAACTCTAGAAAATACAAAAAAGCACAATAAAGAAGATAAAATCATGCATAATCCCATTAGCCAGCTGAAGAACTATTGTATTTTGGTAAATAAACAGGCTTACAGATGTTTTTCTCTACTAGCAACACATACATTCACACTAATATATA
Source organism: Ailuropoda melanoleuca (assembly GCF_002007445.2). Classification (NCBI taxonomy): domain Eukaryota; kingdom Metazoa; phylum Chordata; class Mammalia; order Carnivora; family Ursidae; genus Ailuropoda; species Ailuropoda melanoleuca. The sequence goes on along the minus strand of NC_048218.1, from coordinate 69,464,095 downwards.
TATTATATATTTATTTTTGTAAAGTTTATTTATTTAAGGGCAGCTGGGTGGCTCAGTTGGTTAAGCATCCAACTCTTGGTTTCAGCTCTGGTCATGATCTCATGGGTCCTGGGATCCAGCCCTGTGTCAGGCTCCGTGCGCAGGAAGTCTGCTTGAAGATTACCTCCCTCTGCCCCTCCCCCCACTCGCACTCTCTCTTTCTCTCTCTCTAAAATAAATAAATAAATCTTTAAAAAATGTTATTGATTTAAGTATCTCTACACCCAATGTAGGGCTCAAACTCAGGACCCTGAGATCAAGAGTCACATGCTCTTCCCACCGAGTGTGCCAGGCACCCCTATGTTATATATTTAAAACATAGAATCATACTGCACATCTTGCTTTGTAATCTACTTTTTCACTTTAACAATATATGGAAACTTTTCCCATGACAATATATAAGTCCTTGATAACGTGATTTTAGTGGCTGTATGGTATTCTCTATTATGAATACATTGCAATTTGTTTAACCAATCTCCTATTAGTACACATCTGTTTCCAACTTGATATTATAACCACGTTGAGAACATCTTTGCATACATCTTTATGAACTTTTGCTATTCTTTTCCTTATAATAACTTCCTAGAAGTAAAATTGTTCTTCTCTTTATTAAATCTGCACAATTTGGTTACGTTTATCTTTTTATTCTATTTTATTTTCTAGCAGTGTGATTTAGATTTCATACACTCCTACAAGCTGCATATGGGTGTATCTCTATTTCTCTACATTCTTTCCAATACCAGATATTTTAAATGTTTGTTAATTTGACAGCCAAGAAAAGTGGTATTTCATTGCTGACTTATTTTTCAATTTTTTGTTACGCATAAGGTTGAATGTTTATATGTTTTACGGTTCATTTACATTTTTCCATTTGTGAATTGCCTGTTCATTTTTTTTTTGCCCATTTTCCCATTGAAATGTTTACCTTATTGCTAGTACTTTTTAAGAGATCTTGATATATTTAAGAGTATCCATCCTTAACTATAATACATGTTGAAAATATTTTCCCCAGTTTTTCATTTATCCTTGAAGTTTGTGGTGTTTTTTACTTGTTCATTTTTAGCATTCTAGGTTTTAAAAATCTATGTCATCAAATTAGTTCATCTTTTTCTTAATGTTTCTAACCTTTAGCATTATATTGGGAAGTCTTATCTCCCGTAAGTTTATATATATACAGTCACTTATGTTTTTTCTCTGTCCACTCATAGTTCCATTTTTATATTAAGCTTTTGAATCCATCCAGAATTTACTTTGATGTATGGCATGAAATAGCCTCCTAACTCCCCCCACTCACACACACCAAAATTAGTGGTTAAATATTTGTCCCCGCACCACTGATTGAGTAACCTCCCTCTCCTCGATGGTTTGAAATGCCTGAGGTCTTTTTGAACGTGTATGTGCTGGAGCCTATGGATATGTGTCCCTACTGGGTTAAAGGAAGCAGTCTCTAATAATTAGCATTGTCTGTGCAGGAAATTCTTCTGAAGACTGCAGAGGACTCCCAGTATAGAAGGAAATCCAAAAAAAGAACAATGCACCAACCAATAACTATGCTTTCTTTTTTAAAGTTTTTATTTTAATTATAGTTTGTTAACATGCAGTGTTATATCAGTTTCAGGTGTACAATATAGTAATTCAACAGTTCCATACATCACCCTGTGATCATCACATGTGCACTCCTTAATTTCCATCACCTATTTAACCTAACCCTCCACCCACCTCCCCTCTGGTAACCATCAAATTGTTCTCTATACTAAAAAATCAGTTTCTTGCTTTGACTCTCTCATTTTTTTCGTTTGCTTCTTTGTTTTGTTTCTTAAATTCCACGTATGAGTGAGGTCATATGGTACTTGTCTTTCTCTGACTTATTTCGCTTAGCATTACACTCTCTAGCTCCATCCATGTTGTCGTAAATGGCAAGATTTCACTCTTTTTCATGGCTGAATAACATTCCACTGTATAAATATACCACATCTTCTTTATCCATTCATTAATTGATGGACACTGGGCTGCTTCCATATCTCGGCTATTGTAAGTAATGCTCCTGTAAACATTGGGGTGCATGTATCCTTTTGAACTAGTGTTTTTGTATTCTCTGGGTAAATACCCAGCAGTGAGATTGCTGGGTCGTAAGGTAGCTCTATTTATAACTTTTTGAGGAACCTCCACACTGTTTTCTACAGTAGCATATGCTTTCATCTTTCCATGCAGAGAAGGGGTGAAGAGTCCAGTGAAATGGAGCAGATTTCAATCATTGAAAGGTTCCCTTACCCCTTCCAGGTAAGGTATTTCCTCTCACCAGCTCTCAAAGGTACCTGTAATGTAATAATTATGGTTGGGATACAGGGCACAGTGAAGAACACTAGGTCCCAGTGAACAGAATTTGAGGTGGACAAGGAAGCTGAAGTATGAAATGAGACTGACATGGGCTAAGAGTGTTTGCTCTTTTGTTTTCCCAATTTAACATGGTACCTTTTAGTCCCTGCACCTCAAAGCGAATCCATAATGGCAGTAATTCTATTATGGTGTCTTGTCTCTGATAACTGTGTTGAGAAAGATGCTCTGTTTGTTGAGGGAGCATTTCACTTCCTTCTGGTTCTGCCTATCTGTCTAATGGTGGTCATGTGGGTTGAAGAGACAGAAAAGGGGAGGGAAGGAGTAGTTATTAGGAAGTTCAGTATGGGGAAGGCTTATTAGACTTACACATAAACCTAAATTCTATTCTAGTCTGAAATAACTGAAGAGCCACATAGACATCTGTTTCAGAGGTGCATTATAATCCATAAAAGAGAGCAAGTGCTTCAGAATCAATCTTCAGTTTGGCTTGCTTGTGTCCTGAAAACTCTGTAGGTCACATGTTGTGAATATAGCAGCCTCTGCAAACAGTGAAAGCCAGAAAAGGAAGTGGAAAGTCTCAGGGGAGGGGGCTTTCTGTCATGGATTTATGAGCACAGCAAGACTAACAAGCAAAAAGAAAAATGTGCAAGGATCTTGTTCATGTCTCTGACGGTATCAAAGTTTACAAAACCTGTGAAGGAGGAGTGTTTTAGACAGAGTTTCTACTATTGTTGTCTTTCAACAAGATGATGTTTTTTGGCTGGGCTAGTGGATAAGGCTAAATAGCAGATAATTCCCATTATTTTACATTTGATTTCAGAATCCACTATGTAATGTCTGTTAAGTCTGTGAGAATTGGAACCACATGTCTCATGCACCTCCAGAACACCTAACACCTTGTATATGTAAAGTGTTAAAAAAAATACTGCCTGTTTGATTTGATGACAATGATTAATATATACTCTACTCTTTTTGAAGTAAATATATACTTTACTCTTTTGTGGTTCCAAACTTGGTTTATTTTGGCAAGGGGAGGCCCCTAGACAGTAGGAGAAAAATTAAGCATGAGTTAAAATTTTGCTTCATGTTATCCAAGTGAATGATCTATATGTACTAAAAAAGACTTAAGTTATACAAATCATTACTTCAAATTCTCTTCTATACAAACCCAAGGTTTAACAAGATCATAAAACATTCTTTGTTGAATAAACACAAACCCTGTCTCCACTAAGGCTGGGGGAAATATTATGAGCTAAGTTTACCCACAAATTGAAACACAAGTCAAGAGGGTCTAGGACTATTTAAAAATCTAAGAGCTTCTAAGTCCTACAGCCCCGGGTGTGAATTGTTCAGGAATTTTTCAGATAGCTCACACGACCCCAGCTCTACTGCCGACTGAAGACCCTGCCTTTCTTTATTTTCCACTAAGATTATACAAAGCTGTAGCTTAAGATTTTCTCCTTCAAGGACTTTCTTCTTTTTTTCTCAATCCTAACTGCTGAAGTCTGTGTGTCCATTGCTTCAGGTTGTGTATGACGAAGGGCCTCTTTATGTCTTCTCCCCAACTGAAGAACTGAGAAAGCGTTGGATTCACCAGCTCAAAAATGGTGAGAACTACTTAGAAAATAAACTAGTTTCCAAAGAAAGAAAGGAAGAAAGGGGGAGGGAGGAAAAGAGAGAGAGAGGAGCAGAAGGAGAGAGAGAGGTGGAGGGAGGAAGAAAAGGAGAGGGAGAAGAAGAATGGATGAAAGGTGGGAGGTAAGAGAAAGAGGAAAGAGAAGAGGTAGAAGGGAAGGAAGGAAAGAGAGGAGGGGGGAGGGAGGACGACAAGGGGGAAGGACGACAGATTGCATTTTCTCTAATATTAGTGACACAGTCGAGTTTCATATTCCATTTTATGAATAAAAGATAACGTGCTAGACCAAGAGTTTCAACCCAGTTCCACCACTATCTCTCTAGTGCAATTCTGTAATTGTAGGCACCTCTATTTCCCTATCTATAAAACAGTCCCGCTCTTCACACCAATTACAAGGGTGGTGTGGTGTGTCACTCAGTGGTCATTGCAATATTTCAAAGCCTAAGTGTAAAATACATAGTTCCAAAAATTAGATGATCACGAGAGTGGTTGGAGTCAGAGTAGAGAAGCTTCTTCCAAGCCCTCTTCTACCACAAATAAGCTGGGTGACCTCTGGCAAGTAGGCCAATGAGCTTCTTCTGGGGCTTAGTTTCTTCTTCTGAAATAGAAATAATAATGATGCCGGTCATACCTACCTCCAGGCCTGTCCTAATGATCAAATAAGGTAATATCTGTGAAAGCACATAGAAAACTGTAAAACACCATACAGCAAAGCACTGTACATCTCTTCATTATGGGCAAATATTTTCTAAGACACTAGTTCACGTTCCTTGTTTTGTGAGCCCTTACACTTGAACACAGTTTCAGCACTTGCCGTAGACCATACATTGTGCTGAGATAAACTTGACTCTAAAGGCTCTAAAGGCTCGCACAGGATGCATGCAGACATATTTGTGTGTATATATAGCCACATGTCAAGTGACTGAGAGATTAACTGGTTGAGTTGACATCAGGAAAGGCTGCCTAGAGAAACAGGAAGGATGGCAGACTGATAACAGCATGGTTGGGTTATTGCATGACAGCCCTTTGTCTCAACATTTAGATTCTGATATTCGGTGGCTCGCGGTACCACCCTTAGTCACTCCCTTGAGTGCAAGTCTGATTGGCCAAAATAAGAATCACCAAATCTCTCAAGCTGAAAGAGGAGAGGAGAAATGAAGAAAGGGGTCATTTATTGAATTCTTGCTACGTAGCAGACACCGAGCTAGACACCTTATATTTATTATCTCATTTAATTCTCACAGCAGCCTTGGGCTGAACACAAGAGTAATAGCTAACACGTACTGAGCACTTAGTATGTTCCAATCTCTGTGCCAAGTGTTTCAAATGTACCAGCTTTTAATCCTCACGATAAGCTTCTGAAGTACGCATCATTTCCCTATTCAAAGATGAGGGAACGGAGGTTCAAAGAGGTTCAGTAACCTGCGCATGACCACACGCTGAGAGATGCAGCCGGGATCTTGACCACATCCCTATGTCTGCAGGACTCCAGAGCCTAAGCTTATTGCATAGTATCCTGCTGCTTTGTTCTCCAGTCCAGAAATTACACCTGGAGTTGGCTGTGAGATATTCTAGAGTAAGGTCCTGTTGAGATTGCAAATTGGTGATATCTTGTACCACAAAGTCCAGGTCTTGGCATGTTTTGAGGTAAGAGGCCTGCTTTAGCCGTAGGGGTACAAAATGAGCACACGGAGTGTGTATATATCTGCACTTCCTTGGTTCTCTCCACAGTGCCTCACACACTGCCTTGCACAGAGAAAGGGACCAGTAGTTGTGTTAGAAGATTTTTCTGTAAGGTAAACAATCACCATAGATGGTTGGGCTCCATGTTGATGGACAGCTAGGATTTAGTTTGGAAATAGGGAAAGGTGGGACATACTGAGGGACAACGAGAAAAGAAAAAAAAATGTGACATGTGCAAGTTAGTGACTCCTTTACACTTAAACGACTAATTTCAAAACCAGTCATAGATTAGCCTAACAAATACTTACTGAGGGTACACTATGTTCAAGGTATGAGCAATGACAGAGGATAAGAATACCCAGCTTGTAAACTTGGTTTACTGACTCAAATGGCAAACGTACAATGCTGGTTATGCACCACTATTAAAGTTCATTGGGCAAGTAAAATTACAACAGTAAAAATAAAGCCAAAACAAATAGAAAACACCACCACTTCAACTTGGTTATTAGTGTGGTTGGGTAGTGTGGGTTAAGGTGCAATTTTGCCTTCTCTTCTCTTGCATTTTACTGAAGGCATTTCATTTCCAGCTGTTCTAGACCTGGCTGTATGTCTTGTTGAACCTGCTTGGGCTGACAACATGACCTAAATAGGAAGCACCTTGCAACAAATACCACAGTTGCTAGGAGATTCAGGTGCAAGTCCTAACAATACCAGACCAGCCCTAGGTGCTGGCAATGCCAATTGTGAAATAATCTAGCAGGTGTAAAATCCTACTCCAGGGATAAGTTATCCCACTGTAGGATGAAATGCACCAACTGAAAATCACTAACATGAGAAGGGGACTTCATCAGGGTCCTGGCTACTTCTGCAGGGGTATTGGCTATGAAAGTGCATGAGGGAGCCTTCCCTGGTGCTGGATCTGAGTGGTGGTTAAACGGTTGTAGACAAATGTGGCTAGTTGTATCCTTAGACTGCACACTTTATTATTGTGGAAGTTATATCTCAGTTTAAAAGCAGGGCCTCAGAACGCCTGGGTGGCTCAGTCGGTGAAGCATCTGCCTTCGGCTCAGATCATGAACCCGGGGTCCTGGGATTGAGTCCCGCATCGGGCTCTCTGCTCAGCAGGGAGCCTGCTTCTCCCTCTCCCTCTGCCTGCTGCTCCCTCTGCTTGTGCTCTTTCTCTCTCTGTCAAATAAATACATAAAATCTTTTTAAAAATTAAAAAAATAAAAATAAAAAAATAAAAGTAGGGTCTCAGGTACCCCACATCGAGTTGCCATCTTTTTTCAGTGGCACTTTCCATGCAGGGGTTGCATCCCTGAGGACTTAGCCATGGGCTCTCTTCTCCCATTTCCTTGAACATGGCAGTGCGCACTTTAATGGTATAGCACCACAGATATGTGTCTGCATTCGCTCTAGAATCTTTGTTTGGTTAAGCTCAATAGATCCTCTCCTAATTGCAACGTCAAAAATAAGCAAAAGGCCTGACCCAACCAAAAATGAAAGAAAGAGTGGCATTGGCAAAACCCCAACAACCAATATAGGGAGGAATAGTTCATGCATACCTGAAACAGAGTTTTAGCCATCATCCTGATAAATATGAACACGAGAAAGCAGCCCATCAAGTACTTGGAGAATGTGCACCAACCACGAGTGCTTCCCAGACAGGACCGGCCCTATGCTTTGGTATGGCAGTCTTTCCTGGCCTTCTCACTTGCACACTGTGTTGCTCAGCTCGGGCTGTAATCAAAAAATTACCATAGACCAGGTGGTTTAAACAACGAATATTGATTTATCACAGTTCTGGAAGCTGGGGAGTCCAAGATCAATGTGCCGGTGGATTTGGTTGCTGGTGAGAACTATCTGCCTGGCTTGCAGAATGGCTCCTTTCTCACTGTGTTCTCATATGGCACACACAGAGAGAAAAGCTCTCTCAAGTCTCTTCTAAGGGCACTACTCCCATCATGAGGACTCTGTTCTTATGACCCAATTACCTCCCTAAGTCTCCATCTCCTAATACCATTACATTGAAGGGCTTTATCATATGTGTTTCGGGGAGGGGGGACACAAACATTTAGCCCATAACAGGCACCCTACTTTTGCAATTCTCTCCTAAGTAGCTGGAAAGACCAGCTCTGAATTGGCCAACAAAAGAAAGGGTGTCATCTTCAAGGGACCTCTTCAGGGGCAAGCAGTATTTGGGAACGTAGGGTGAGCTCCTTATGATTTGCTGGAGGTGGAGAGGGCAGAAAGCATTATGTGCCCTCATTAGCAGATTAGCAGGGCTTAGTTATCAGAGCAGTCAGGTGTTGAGGAAGGATTCTTGGCAGGTCTACCAGGGGCTAAGCCTGCACCGGAGGGTCTTCAAATCCCTGGGTGAAGAATAGTGGGGGGGGGCGGTAAGGACAGAGAGTGGAGGTAGTGAGAGCAATCAGTCCTGGCTGATATCCGGAACATTGTTCAAAATTGACAGTACCTGGTAATAATAAAAGAAAGACTTTTGGTTGGTTTTATTATTGTTTTAAAATCCTCTGTAGACGGGTGCCTGGGTGGCTCAGTCAGTTAAGCATCTGCCTTCATCTCAGGTCATGATCTCAGGGTCCTGGGATCTGGAATCATGCCCCGTGTGGAGCCCCGGCTTCCAGCTCCACACTTAGCAGGGAGTCTGATTCTCCCTCTCCTTCTGCCCCCCCCCCATGCTCCCACGAGCATGCTCTCTCTCTCTCTCAAATAAATAAATAAAAATCTTTAAAATATTTTTTAAAAAATAAAATAAAATTCTCTACAGACAGTGCAGCCCCTTATAGCTTTCACCTCCCACCACCCTGTACGTAATACAATGGTGAAGGGGAGTGCTAAGAAACTAAGGGGTGAGGGTGGGCAGGGGACTAGTGGTTAGAAGTCTTCAAATCCATGTTTAGAAAAGCATCAAAATAGCATTTTAAAAAAAACAGCACTTTTGTTCATTTGCCTGTAAAATGCACCTGGCCACCAGAAGCTTCTAGGCTTCCCCCAAAGTCTTAAGTGAATGGAGTGTGACTAGCAAGCTCTTAAGAACTTGAGTTGGTCTCTACAGAGAAAAATTTGTCTTGTTTTTATCTTTTAAAAAAGTTATGTGGGCTTCCTCTTAGCAGTAAACACTGAGATGTGTAGGTCCTCAATTGTGCATAGTCTTTTTAAAAATGTTTTTTACTTATTTATTTGAGAGAGAGAGCATGGGGGGGCGGCCAGAGAGAAAGGGAGAAGCAGACTCCCCACTGAGCAGGGAGCCTGGCCCCGGGACCCTGGGATCATGACCTGAGCTGAAGGCAAATGCTTAACCGATTGAGCCACCCAGATGCCCCTCAAATGTGCATAAACTTAGACCAGTTGAAGTCTTTTTGCCCTAGTGCTAGCTGTTGTCCATTATTTCCGTTGTCTTTGCTTTTCTGTTATCTGACAACATGATCCCAGGATGACTTGTCTAATGGACTTCATGCTAAGATTCTTGAGAGTAATACCAATTTCTCCTATCTGCAAACCACTCTATCCTTTACAACGTACTTTGGCTTCTGGGAGATCTTTTGAACCTCATGACTCTGTGAAGGAAATGGAGGTGTTGTATTTATTTCCCACAACGAGCTCAACCCACCTCGGTGGCCCTAGAAAGAATGGAACCATGTTTATTCTAGAGGCAGAATCACTTCATTTGCTCCTGAGCTCCATTCTGTTGACTATTCTATGAACACAGAAAGCCTGATGCAGACATTCTCACTAAAGCAAATATCTCTAAAAGATCATTCAGGGAGCTGGGACATTGGTATGCTGAGAACTGGAGTGAGAGTTTGGCTTGGGCACATTGTTTCCTGTATCTGGAAAAGAACACCATAGTCAACACTTTGCCTTACAAGAAGACTGAAATGGTTACTGGGAAAACAGATAATATATATATGTGTGTGTGCGCGTGCTCTTGGACTCTGGAGACATTAGATATTCTTATCTTGGTAGTCAGGAGATAGATATCATGACAGACCACTGCAGAGAACTGCACAAGAACTTTCCAGGGCCAGGGATGTGAGCTAACTGGTTCTGTTGTCTCCTTTCCTTCGGGGTGGGTGAGGAAGGGGCAGTTGTTCGAAGCTCACCACTAACCTTAGTCAAAGAGGAAAACATGCAAATGGTGATTTCTTCAGAATGTCAGATGTGCTCTCTTTCTCTCTTTTCTGCCTGTTACAGTAATCCGGTACAACAGTGACCTGGTACAGAAATACCACCCTTGCTTCTGGATCGATGGGCAGTATCTCTGCTGTTCTCAGACAGCCAAAAATGCGATGGGCTGCCAAATTTTGGAGAACAGGAATGGAAGTAAGAGATCTGATCGATATAATTTCTCCCTCTTTTGATTCTATCCACCACTCTTTGAAGGGTTGGCCAACATTCAAAGGGACCTGGGAAAGGGGATTCGTCGGGGCCGAAATCCCGCTGGCGCTCTGCTCTCCAAACCATGTGACCTGGCACAAGGCTGTATCCACTCAGACTTTTCCTGACTTTCCTAAATGCACTGTGTACAAAAGCTAAGTGTCTGATCAAACCTGTCCCTGGGCCCTTTCCTAAGATGCATTCTATATCAACACTGGTTTCTTACTTTGCAGGTTTAAAACCTGGGAGTTCTCACAGAAAGACAAAAAAGCCCCTTCCTCCCACACCCGAGGAGGACCAGGTATACAGGGAAATTGGTGCTGTTACTGCTTAAATAGAAATTTACGCGGGTGCCTGGCTGGCTCAGTCAGTAGAGCGTGTGACTCTTGATCTTGGTGTTGTGAGTTCGAGCCCCATCCTGGGCATAGAGTAGTACTTAAAAAATAAAGTTTAAATTAAAAAAAAAAAAAAGAAACTTACAGTCACACCCTGAAAACACACCAGTCTTAGAACTCCCATGGGACTTGACAGTGTTAATTGGTGTTCTTGTGGAGACATGGGATTTGTCCTAAATAGAGCAAACCTTACCACTCTTCACCTGTAAGATGGAGGGCTCTTAGGAAGTTCTAGGCAACAATTTAATCCAATCACCTGTTTAAAACAAAACAAAGCCTGTTTTTTTTAAATTAAAAATATTTTCAAACATAAAGTTGTAAGAATTGAACAGTAAACACCCATATACCCAATACTTGATTCTACCAGTAATATATTATTTTAAAAGTTGATTTTTTGGTTACTTTTCGAAATCTAAAAAGCACTTTCTCGTATTTTGTAAGTAAGCAGGACAAGAGTTATTATGCTCATTTTACAAACAAGGAAACCAAGATTCAGAGTCACTTAGTAGATCCATGTACTAGTTTAGTGCCCAGGTTTTTTGGTCGTGGCTGTACATGGTTTTTGTCCAGGAAGCTTTAAAAATTCTGATGCCTGGGGCCCACCCCCAGAGATTTTGACATATTTGGTATAGGAAACTGCCTGGGATTGTTAACCACTCTCTAGATGATTCTGATATGCACTCCAGGCTGAAAGCCCAGCATAGGTATTTGAAAATTGTTTTTGAATGAATGCTGAATAAACTTTTTTTTAAAAGCCTGTTTTAGGTTAGACTGTTGTCTCTAGTAAGCCAAAGATTTGGGGGAGAAGGAGAGGGTGCTTGATATCTAGCCAAATACCCCCTACTTTTTTCCCCAACTACACAGATCTTGAAAAAGCCACTGCCCCCTGAGCCAACAGCAGCACCTGTCTCTGCAAGTGAGCTGAAAAAGGTTGTAGCCCTTTATGATTACATGCCAATGAACGCAAATGATCTACAGCTACGAAAGGGCGACGAGTATTTTATCCTGGAGGAGAGCAACTTACCCTGGTGGAGAGCACGGGATAAAAATGGGTGAGTCCACTCTAGCTCTTCTGGAACTTTCTGCCCACCCTCTCCACACGTGAGCAGAATCTTGCAGCATAATTCCCCTACTCGGTGTCCCAATCAGCAAGTGTTCTTCCCACACCAAAGGGAATATGCTGTCCCACCAAATACTTCCCAGAGTGCAGCTCTACTTGTGGCCACATCTCTGAGCCGGTAGGGTCTGGCCCATATGTTGTCATGCACGTATAATCAGTGCCACATGTGCAGAAGCTTCACACTTCACTGGCCTAGCAATGCATCAGTGGCATGATCCTCTTTGAGGGAGGGGCGTGGTTTAGATAGCTCCATTTGAGATTGGCTCTGAGCTCAGAGATGCGGGCACATGAATCTGTCTCCCCCTCCAAGCATGGGAAGTGCTGCATGATCTACCACATTGTCTCCTCTACAGGCAGGAAGGCTACATCCCTAGTAACTATGTCACCGAAGCAGAAGACTCTATAGAAATGTATGAGTGAGTATGCTTATGTGACCACACAGTCTTCCCAGAGGAGCCGAATACAGTGTACATATGTTTATACTTTCAATAAATTTATTTCAAGATACTTAAAGTCAGTGCCAGTGGGATCAAATGATGCCACCACCCTAAGTTAGTAGCTATGTCTTACCCTCATGCCAAGCACCCTTTGCTTATGAGAGCTGGAGAGGCCACCATGCCCTCCCCCCAAATCCAGAAGAATCACTCAAAGAAAAGGATTTGACAACTGGATAGGAAGCATTCAAAAGGGTGAAAATGTCAAACTTCTGTCACTGTCCTTTCTCCCTAATCGTGGAAATGGATCGTCCTTGGATGCCCTGTCCCTGATCCCATCCCTGCACCCCTCTGCCACCTGCCTTTTGTCCTCTACTCTTCATTTCCAGCCAGACTTTGGGAAAGGGATGCAGGGTACTACGCACATGATAGGTACTCAGTAAGTAGGAGTTGAGTGAACTGATGGAACCACTGGCATAGATGAGCTGTGGAAGGCCCTCTAGCCTCGAAGCTGCTAACACCATGGCCTAAGAGCCACTGAAGCACTTTCCCTTTACAGGTGGTATTCCAAACACATGACCCGGAGTCAAGCTGAGCAACTGCTCAAGCAAGAGGTAAGTGTGTGGCCACAGGCAAATGACATTCTCCTCGCACAACAAGTGAGGGCTTGCTGCTCTCTGTCACCTCCAGGCAAGGCAGTGTCAAGACTGTCATTTTATGGGGGGGGTGGTCTCAACTACACTTTTCACTTTCAAAGGCAATGATGCTGCAGCTCAAACGTGGAACTTGGCAGTAAAATTAGGGCTTAGATTTTTCTCTCAAGTTCAGGCAGGTGGAATGCAGGTGTGAGCACCACTTCCTCCTTAAAGTCGGCGTCTTTTTCTTTGTTTCAGGGGAAAGAAGGAGGTTTCATTGTCAGAGACTCCAGCAAAGCTGGAAAATATACTGTGTCTGTGTTTGCTAAATCTACAGGGTGAGTGTTACTGTTTAAGGCCCTGGGGACAAAGGACAGAGGTGCTTTATGGTGTGCCCCTCCTGCTGTCTCTGCCCTTTACACTCAAAATTCAATTTCACTTTGCTTCTTGGGTCCTGTTAACCCTTGTTCCCAAGATGCTGACTCAACCTCCACTCCTTCAGGGACCCTCAAGGGGTGATACGCCATTATGTTGTGTGTTCCACACCGCAGAGCCAGTATTACCTGGCAGAGAAGCACCTTTTCAGCACCATCCCTGAGCTCATCAACTACCATCAGCATAACTCTGCAGGTGAGTATCAGTGGCACCAGAGAAGAAGGATGGGATAAGAACCAGGAGAAGCAATTCAGGACAAGGTGGTGAGGGGAAAGAAAAAGCCTCACAGGGCAGTGCAGATTTGGGGAAAGAAAACCCCTATGATGCCAGGTCGAGATCAAGTAAAGAGGCGGTCAAAGGCTGACTTTACAGCCAGTAGGGAGAGACTTCTTATATGGTGACTGATGCTCAGGGCTGAGGAAAGACCTAGAAGATCCTGGTAATTAACAAATCAGCATATTCATTGAGTTCCTATGATATACTCAGCAATTTTCTTGGTACTGGAGGAGAACACAGTGAAAGTATCAGTCAAGGTCCTTGCCCTCAAAAAACATACAGGTTAGAAAATACCCGGAGACAGTTTCTAAGTAGGGTAGACATTTGAAAACCTGGAGATTGGTGAGGGCATGAAGACATGGGATAAGCTTCATTGAGAAGACTTGTTGCTATCTGCTACCTTCACACAAGGCAGCATCAAGGCCGTCATTTTATGGGATCCCAATAACACTTTTCAGTATCAAAAGCAGAAGTTGGAAGTGAGCTAAGCCTGGGCTGGGAGGTGGGGGATATATTTAGTTGGGGAGTGTATTTCAGTGAGTATTTTCTCTCTCTCTTTTTTTCTTCTGAAAATTCTTTTGTGAGAGAAGCCTCCAGAAACATTGGGGTTCATGGAGATCTCCTGGGATTCAAAATGTACTGGCAAGATGACTGTCAGAAGTGTGAGGCTTTACGTGAGGGTGTGTGCAGCATTCCAGCTGCTACACTGCACCAGCAGCATGACCCTCTTCTGTGTATGTTTCAGGGCTCATATCTAGGCTCAAATATCCAGTGTCTCAACAAAACAAGAATGCACCTTCCACTGCGGGCCTGGGCTATGGTAACTGCTTATTTCTCTAGGGTAGGGTGGATGGGCCAGTGACAAGGACTACGTCTGGCAGACCCAACTAGACCTTGCAGCACACAGTTCCGCACCAGCTGCCTCCAGGCAGATTAAGTCAGAGCCAAACAAATTATTTAATAATTTTTCTCCCTCTGGTGGCTCCTACTGGGACTGCAAACACATAGATTCACAGAGGGATTATTTTTGAATTGTGTGATTAAAGAAAACATAATCATAAAGGGATTTTAAGAGGCTGTCTAGTTTCTCCTTCCTTTATGGCTGCCTGGCACCTAAAATTCCAACTCCTCCAACCAGTAACCATCCTGTCCCTGAGATTTACCTGAGCAAAGATAGATTAGTACTCCTGAGTATTTCCCTTTTACTGATTGCCTATTTCTACCCCAGTAGGGATTCTTACCTATTATACATACACGATTCCCCAGAAATCATATTGAGGCTTTGTTGTTATAGGATCATGGGAAATTGATCCAAAGGACCTGACCTTCTTGAAGGAGCTGGGGACTGGACAGTTTGGGGTAGTGAAGTATGGGAAATGGAGAGGCCAGTATGACGTGGCCATCAAGATGATCAAAGAAGGCTCCATGTCCGAGGATGAGTTCATTGAAGAAGCCAAAGTCATGATGTGAGTTACAGCCCAAACTCAACTCTCAATCCAGTTGCTGGAGTCTAGGAATTACCAGGACAGTTTCCTCTGTGGCTTAAGGTGACTTAGAGTGAGAGAGATTTGTGACCAGGGCCTGAGGTCACTCTTTGATTGGCAGGAGGTACTAACTACTAAGGTAATCATTTCTTTGCCTTAGATATTGGTGGATAACAGTGTTGGTCTTGGGTGTGTACCAGCTCGGTAGGATTTGAGGATAAATGTGAAAAATGAGACTTTCAAAAGGAAGATGGATTCTGATTAGCCTCAGTGTTCAGCCAGCCCTGGGCTTATTTTCTGTTCTGTTTGGGCTCCGTATCCCTGCCCACCCTCACATATCAGGCACTTTTGGGGTTTAGGGTGGGAAGGAGGAAGCTTGACTTGTTATCATGGTCCCTTATCAGATGCTCTACTTCCAGACCAACCCTCTTCCTCTCCTGCCCCTTTCTGATTAGCATGGAGAGCCAGAAAGGGAACAATGGTTTGTTGCCTCTCCCATAGGAATCTGTCCCATGAAAAGCTGGTACAGTTGTACGGCGTCTGCACCAAACAGCGCCCCATCTTCATCATCACTGAGTACATGGCCAATGGCTGCCTCCTGAACTACCTGAGGGAAATGCGCAACCGCTTCCAGACCCAGCAGCTGCTGGAGATGTGCAAGGATGTCTGCGAGGCCATGGAATACCTGGAGTCAAAGCAATTCCTTCACCGAGACCTGGTAGGACCTCAGAACAATTGGCCTGGGACCAAGGATGGAGGGGGTGGAAGTAGGAGCGGAAGATGTATCATACCTGGATGAGGAGGGTGGCCAGAACCTTCATTTCAGTTTTATCTAGACACCATTCAGAGTTAGCTGAGCCTGCGTCCCGGGCGTCAGCCGGCTGAGGATCTCCAGCCTCGACACAACAGGCCTCGCCATGGTGGGAGCTTGAGCCACCACTCACGCCCAGCCCCCCACCGCAGCAAGGACGTGGTGGGGCCCTTCAGGACAGAAGGGCAACCCTGCTTCCCGATGGGGCTGCTCCTGGCCCTGGGCCATCATCTGGTTACATCAGAGTCATGTCCTGGGGGCCTATGGGTACATTTGTTGTTGGTGTTGTTGTTTAATGTTATATATTAGCTAGCAAACACTTAAAAATACATTTGGAAAAACTGAATTTCCAGCTTCTCTTGAAAATCTTGACCATCTTGAAACACCAGGCTCATTCTCACAGGCCACGCTAAGGAGCAGCTTGCCTCCTTCCGACCAGCGGTGTGCTCTGCATTTTCCTGCAATCTACCCACCCCACTTCCCTCTATCACTTTGCCTGCCTGGCCTCTAGAGGCATCAGAGTTTTGTGCTCCTGTTTCTTTCAGCCAGGCCAAGGCTCAAATTGTCCTAGTCCCACTGGCAGAAAAGCAAACAAAACAAAACACAACACACTTGCCTTTGGTTCTCCCTCATTCCTTCAGCAATTCAGTTGAGGATGGAGTGTCAGGGAATCATCAGTGTGAGTGAAATCACTCTGCATGCCCTCGATGCTTTACTTATGTCTATACAGCAGCTTGCTTTAGATGTAGTGGAAATGCATCAGAGTTTCTCAGTGGCATCACCTGACTCCTGCTGGGTGGGAAAGTGTCTTTTGAGTTGAAAGAGATGAGGCTTCTCTGGCTTCCTTCCCCTGGTGCGCAGAACCTTTGTGCCTTTAACCTGTGTGCCAGGGACAGAGTCTCACTGGTAACTATTGTACTACAGGCGGCTCGAAACTGTTTGGTAAATGATCAAGGAGTTGTTAAAGTATCTGACTTCGGCCTCTCCAGGTGAGTGTGCCTTTTTTTGATCTTTCCCTCCAAAAGGAAAAATAGCACAGTCCAAACTGTGGCAGCATTATTGTTTTGAATCCTCTCCCTTTGTTTTCCCCCTCATTCTAGTCTTTTTCACCCTCTTTCTATTCCTTTTCTTTCTCTGAAGTCTTTAAGTCGCTTCTTTCCTCCTTTTGTTTTATTGTAATAGGCCTCTCCTCGCCTTTCTCCCTCCACCTTTTTAAGCTAAAATCCCCAATACCTTATCTCGATCTGTTAATCCTGTTGTCCTTACCCGGTGCCTCCTTCTTTCCTAATCTAATTCCCACTGGCAGCAGCAGAATAGAAGGAAAGGTAAACCAGAAAGGGGGATAGAGAAGAGGGAGTACCTAGTAGATCTTATTTCACTCCATCCTTGCTGTAACCATAGTGTTAATCAGGAAAGCTGAATCGGATAGAAAACAGGAATACGTTAAAAGTAACATTTGTAAAAGACACTCGGGGGGGGCCTGCAAGCCTGTATTTGTGTGGCTCCTGTGACTGTGCCAAGAAAATGTAAGTAAATGTCAAGCTCTCCCAAATCGTAACAGTAACAAGTCCTGAACCCTCGGCAGGTATGTCCTGGATGATGAATATACAAGCTCAGTAGGCTCCAAATTTCCAGTCCGGTGGTCTCCACCAGAAGTCCTTATGTATAGCAAGTTCAGCAGCAAATCTGACATCTGGGCTTTTGGTAAGTGGTTGAAATTATACAGCTCAAAGGAAGAGGAATGCAATGGAGGAAATTGACACTTTGCAACGTGCACAGAGAGATTATTACGTGTTGTTTTCATGCTTCTCGGCCCTAGGGAGTGCTTACTATTGTTGGGCACTATAGGGGTTCCTGAGGATAAAAAGAGTAACCTAGACATGATCCCTGCCTTCTTAGAATTTACAATATATTGAGAGGAACAAACAATTTATTCAGTATTCCACAGCTTCTGCATACTGATTATGTACCAAGGGACTCTGCCAGACCATCTAATTACAAAGACAAATAAGAGGCTGTCTCACTCCAGAGGAGCTAATTGTCCAGTACAACCCTGATTACCCTCCAGCGTGGTCAGTACTAGAGCAGAAGTTTGGACAAAATGTAAAATTCGCAGAGTGGGGAATCAGCTGAATTTAAAATTTGAGGTTGATCTAAGGAAGACAAGGATCCCAACTACCCAAAGAGACTGCAAATCGACTTACTACATTTTTTTTCATTTTCTAGGGGTTTTGATGTGGGAAATTTACTCTCTGGGGAAGATGCCTTATGAAAGATTTACTAACAGTGAAACCGCCGAACACATTGCCCAAGGCCTACGTCTCTATAGGCCTCATCTAGCTTCAGAGAGGGTATATACCATCATGTACAGCTGCTGGCATGAGGTAAGTGTTTTGGGGGGAACTTGAGCCTCCTTTCCCATTCAGCCAGCCAGCCACCCAGTCCCCTCTCTCCCTGGCTATGTGGCAGCTGGCCTCACACTGACAGCCGCACACATTCTGGGACACAGCCTGTACCCCAGTCCTTTGATGTCCAGAGACTTCCCCAGGCTCATCTAGTTCTCACTAGAGCAAGCTCAGCAGACCCCATTACCAACTCAGCTTCAGGGGGAGGGGATGTTGTGGGGCCAGGTCACCCCACATAAGCAGGAAACTAAAGGCCTTCAGATGAGCATAGGGACACTTAAAAAGAAAAGCCATTAAAATTTATGTTCATTCCTTTGGAAGTCATTAGCCTTTTCTTCTACTTTACTAACGAGCTGCCAACCTTTTCTGGCTGTGGTCCTAACTGGAATTCAAAAAAAAAAAAAAAAAACCCTCCTGAAAGGGAACTAAAATAGGTAGTCGTCATTTTTTTTTAAATGGGGTGCATCATGGGGTATGTGGGTAAATGGTATTTTGAAAATAAGAAGTCTGGCCCGCTATACTAAAACGTTCTGGTGCTCTCACCTTGGGTTCTTTCAGAGGTGCTTTCTCCACTTTTCGGTAGGTCCTTGGTGACCTTACTTTGGCAACCAAAATCTCTAGTAGGAAATGAACGCAGGGCAGGACGGTGTCCAACACGCACATATGTGAATCTGGAGCCCTCTTGGTCGGGTGAAAAGTGGGTCCTTGGATCAGAGCACGGCTCTTTTCCCTTCCACAAATGAGTGAAGTCACAAAGAAAGCGTGGAGAAAGGGACAACCATTTCCCTTCTCTCTCCTGTGCCATGCAGGATTAAAGGGGACTGACTATGCTCCCTCCCAACTAGGACATCCTCACTTTGCTGGTTGAAATGTTTCAGACAGGCCCTTTCTCCACAGCCTGTTTAAAGTAGTACTCGTGAAACTGGATACATATCGGAATCCCCGGGAACTCTTAAAACTGCAAATGACTGGGCCTTATCCTCAGAGATTCCAATTGGCTATGTCTGAAGCAGAACCCAGAGATGTCCTTTTAAACTTCCCAGGAAATTCTGATACTCAGCTAGGTTTTAGAACCACTGATCCAAAGGAACAAGAAATTGATGACTTTTGGTTCTGATGGATTACAACCTTTCTGGCATGAATAGGTCCTGAATCACTAAATACCTCAGGGCCCTGTCACAGGCCTTAGTCTAGAGGCCAGACAGTGGTAACAAAATGTCCCAGGTGCTCGGGACCCCTGCTCAGTGATGCAGCCCATGGTCTTGAAATGTTAATTCCTCTGTAAAACTTTGGCTACAGGATGATAAAACAGTGTTTGAAAGATTACAAGGTTTCAGTTCTGGCAAACATTTAAACTTGTTTAGTAGCCATTTTTCATTTGAGGATCCAAAATAATGATGCACTGGCCTACAAGTCTGTAATGAATTCGCCCTCAGTTTTTTTTTTAAAAAAGATTATTTATTTATTTATTTGACAGAGATAGAGACAGCCAGCGAGAGAGGGAACACAAGCAGGGGGAGTGGGAGAGGAAGAAGCAGGCTCATAGCGGAGGAGCCTGATGTGGGGCTCAATCCCATAACGCTGGGATCACGCCCTGAGCCGAAGGCAGACGCTTAACCACTGTGCCACCCAGGCGCCCCTCGCCCTCAGTTTTTAATCAGTGTTTGTCAGTTTAATTTGCAAATTGTCCTCATCACATTAATAAACTGAGTTACTAAAGATGAAAAGTGAACAAGGACTTCATGGAGCACTTCTATTTCTTTTCTTTTTTCTTTCGTGTGTGTGTGTGTGTGTGTGTGTGTGTGTGTAATTGACGGGGTATGCTACAGGGCATACAGTATATACTTAATAAAACTTTCTGCTTACATTGCATTTCCCTTGAATTCTGGATTCTAGCCCACTGTAACACACTGCTTTTTCTTTGGTTTTAGAAAGCAGAGGAACGTCCCACTTTCAAAATTCTGCTGAGCAACATCCTAGATGTCATGGATGAAGAATCCTGAGCTCACCAATAAGCTTCTTAGTTCTATTCCTCTCCTCCACAAGCACCAATTTCACTTCTTCGGAGGAAATCCCAGGCTTACAGGCCCTGGAGCCTTCGTGCTCTCAATGAATACGCAAAGGCCCCTCTCTACATCTAGGAATGACTCCCTTCTTTAATTCTCTGAGAAAGCACCTTCTGAGCAAAAGCCAAGGAATTATTGTGCCTGGTATTGTTCTCGAAGAGAAAAATTTACAGGAGTATTAAGACAGACTGAATTTGGGATGGAAAGTTTTGGGGAGGGAGGGGTGTAAATAGCCTGAGAAGGGGTCCAACAGCTCTTTGGGTAGGCATTAGAGCTTGGGGGGAGGGAGGCAGAATTTGGCAAGAATAAAATGGTGTCAATAAAAATGGGAGGGGAGGGTGTTTTGATAAAATAAAATTACTGGAAAGCATGAAGGTTTCTTGCTATCTCGATTAATCATGCAACCTCCCTGAAGCATCCTATCTCAGTGTTCCAGAAAACTGTTGCGTGGCATTGGCTTGGCATTTTCCTACTTTGAGAACTCGACAAGATCCTCAGCAATTTAACCCCTCTGGCTCTTGGAAAATTCTGGCTCTGGGTTGGAGACAAACTCAAAAGCAAAGCACCAGCGCCTGGCACACAGCAGGCATGTGATATGACCGGAATGAATCTGAAATCTGGGGACAAATTCCGCCGGAGCCTCTTTCTCCTCCATCAGGAGGGAAAACACCGTCAAAGAGCTGGAGCCCCAGGATGGCTAAGAGACGGGCCAAGCAGCCTGGGCCAAGGCAGCACCAGCACCGCCGCACGAAAAGCGCGGGCCAATTTGGAAGTGGGCAGGGGCGGAGCAGTTGGGCCAGCCGGAACCCAGCCACGTGGTGTTAAATAACTTCCTTTTTTACTTTTTTCCCCTTCTTTTTGGAATAACGTCTCTGTCAGCACCACGGCGCTGACTGCAAGCCGCTAGGCCTCAGAGCTCACGTGGGGCGCTGTCGCGGGGTCGCGGCCGGGAGTCCGGTTCCGTCGCGGAGACACGTGAAGGTCGGTGAGTTGGTGCGGAGTTCGTCTCGGCACGCGTGGCGACGCTGGGATGGATTCCTCCTCGTCTTCGTCCGCGGCGGGTTTGGGCTCGGTGGACCCACAGCTGCAACATTTCATCGAGGTGGAGACTCAGAAGCAACGCTTCCAGCAACTGGTGCACCAGATGACGGAACTTTGTTGGGTAAGGAGCCTGGGGCTGGGACCTGGCCACTGTACCTACTCTCCGCCTGCCCTTGCCCGGCGGGATTCCCCAGGACGTCCGGGATTCGGGGAGGGGGAAGACCCGGGAGCACCCCCTTGGTTTGCTCAGGTTTCTCAGATTAAGCCGGAAGGTAGAAAAGGTGACTCTGCCTCTCAGGGGGCTCTCACCCCAGACCTTGGCTTTGTTGGTGCGGAGGACTGGGATCATAGCCGACTTTTACCCCTGTCCCAAACAGCAAACAGCGCTTTAGGCACCTGAGGTTGAAGCTTCCTAGTGCTGGTCACCAAGACTGATGAGAGCCACCAATACTGGAGATTTTTTTTTTTTTTGGAGCCCCGATTCCCAGGGAGTGAGTCTCCTGTTTCTGAACTTCCAGGGTTTACCTGGATTACCCAGTTGCTTTAACTGTCGCCCGTGAGAAATGAGTGGCTCTAGCCCACTAACTGTAAAAGTGGCGTACTCTCTTCCCCTCCACACACGCTTATTTGCTTTCTTGTGGGATTGTTGTGTAATACCAAGCTCTTTTCAGGTCTGAAGGTTGAGGAATTGAGTGTGCCCTCTAAGGGGACTTTGACAAAAGGGTGGAAGGCATTTGCAGCTTGGGATCAAAGTGTTCTCCGGCTGCCAAGGACACCATAACCGCCCTGCCTTGTGGGGAAAAAAAAAAAAAACAACCTCATACGATTCAGAGGCTGAGGATGATTTTCCTTGAAGTGGAGAGTCTGAGGCTTGTGTACACAGCAAAGAATAAGGGACAAAATTCATTTGAACCACTTATCTTGAACTATATACAGTCATCAGTTCCGTAGTCCCTTTCACATAAACTTATGGTACTGCAGGACTCTGAACCCTCAACAGATGCTTACTCCTGTACTCCTTGGTGCTTTGATTCCTAAAAACCAAACCAAACCTGTGGTTCATTACATTTTGGCCAGAAGGGGGTATGGTTAGGACTCCTTTAAGAATCTGTAAGCTGTGGGCCCTATAGAAAAATTCATGCAATTTTCCGTTCATCTTGAGAGTCAAGAACTTCTGGCTTAAGTAGACAAGGTTATAGAATCTTGGGTAATAGATTCCTTTTCTTCTTTGGTAGGTTTTAGGTGTTACTGCCGTGACTGATTCTTTCACCCCTTTTTTCCCTGCAGTTACTCTAAAGGCATTTAATGGTGGCAGCATTGTGGAGTTATAACCAAATTCAGTGAAAGGTTACTTCACTTGTATTTTGCCCCCCCTTTTTTGCTCTGTAATAGCTCCACCATTTTCTGTTCCAGTAACTTTGGGCAAGATAATCTCTGCCATGGCTTCCCTCTTTGTAAAATGAGGATTAATGATAGTATCTATCTTGTAGGGTGGTTGTGAGGATTTAATGTAAGGCTGTAGATAACTGCTTGCCACATGCCAAATGTGAAATAGTAACATATCAGATACTGTTTTTAGGTGAAGTTTTTCCTCTAAATAACAAGAAGTTACCTCCCCCGCCCCGATTTTTTTTCTCAGGATCTCTTTGTGTTTCTGTATTTTGTCCTGAGCAGGAGAAGTGCATGGACAAGCCTGGGCCAAAGTTGGACAGTCGGGCTGAGGCCTGTTTTGTGAACTGCGTTGAGCGCTTCATTGATACAAGCCAATTCATCTTGAATCGACTGGAACAGACCCAGAAATCCAAGCCAGTTTTCTCAGAAAGCCTTTCTGACTGATCTCAGCATTACCTCTTTGGAAAAGGAAGGTGGTTCAAGAAATGAAGAGCAGTTGATGGGATAGTTGAAGAAAAGGCTATGGGGGAATTGGCTCCCACCTTTGTCACTCTTGGGACATCCTGTCATCTGAGAATGAACAAAGACCAATTTTGTGTGTGTGTGTGTGTGTGGGTGGGTGGGTTTTGAGGCTTATATGTGTACTTGGTTGTGTTTTTTAATGCTAATCTTGTGAAAACAATTGACAGATGAATGGAAAACTCTACTAGATGCATATTACTGTACGTGGGACTATGCTTTCTCAAAGTCCCATTAATTGCTCCCTATAATTTTGGTAGTGGAACTGCTTTCTATAATTTGATTGTGGGACCACATAAGGTAAAATCTGTCATTTGTGTGGATTCATTTCAGATTTCTGGGGAGATTGGATATACATCTTTGTGTCTCTCAGAAAGGGCAGCAGTGGGAGAAGAGTAATTTGGTACTTAACTATAGGCCTCCTTATCTAGTGTTTTGACTATCAGTGCTGGAAAAAATCTATGAGATGTTCATACAATACACTCAGCTTTCTAGGTTTCCTCCCTCCCTTATGCTGTGATTTACTTTAATGTATAAGGTGTGGTCTCGAGGTAGTACAGGTAGCCTGAGTGTCTAGAGGCCTTTAGTTATAAAGGAATCTAGCCAGTGAGCATAATTCTCATTACTAAACTGCCACGAGGAAGAAGCTTGCTTACCCTGTATATCAGGGTCCAAAAAATTCAAAGATGTGCCTAAGTAGGTTATAAAGATTTAGGCCAGTCAAAAACTAACAGCAGTTTCAGGTAGAGGTGCATGCCTAATGTTAATCAGTGTAGACTCCATTTATTGCATTCTTTTGATCACTGAAATAAAGGCTTCTACAAAATTCAACTCTGATTCAGAAGGCTTTCTATTCTGGTTATCACCTGTACCCTGGAGAGATTTGGTGTAGGCTGGTTCCAAGACTGAAGTGTAGCCTGTCTGGGTACTTGCTCTGTGCAGGGAACAGCACGGTATTCCAGGGATGTCTGTGTGACCTTTTTGTGAGAAAGGAGAACCCTGAGATGAGATGGGGAGGGAAGGAATTCAGTGCTGATAGTCAGTTTCCTGAGAAGAGGTTATATTGACTGGATTCCCCTCCTAACTTTAAATGCTAGAGACTGGAGTAGACCTAACGTGGAACTACTTGTTGGGAGCCTCTAGATCCGTGAAGGCTGGGGAAATACACATTTCTAGAAGCCTCAAGTCCTTTTAGCTTTCCACCATATAGGTACTACAGGGAAATTTTTAAAAATCCTGGTGAAAAAATTCACAAAAGTTTCAAGTGATTTTTTTTGCACCGGACACTGTTTTTGGTGCCAGGGCTTCAGGAGTGCACAAAAACCAAAGTTCCTGCCCATGTGGAGCTTATGTTCTAGAGAGGGGAGACAGGTAACAAGCCCATAAATATGTCAGTATAATGAGGGCCATGGAGAACAAGCAGAGTCTGGGGTAGTAGGGAACGTTTGTGGGGCTGCTGTTATTTGAGATAAGATGGTTAGAGAAGGCCTCCTTGGGAATGTGGCAGTTCACAGAGACCTGAAAGAATTAAGTGACCAAGCCACGTTGGTATCTGGGAAGATCATTTCAGGCGGAGGTGACAGCAGGTCCCAAGGCTCCAAGGTCAGCAGCATGCCATGATGCTAAGGTAGAACAGTCAAAGGGTAAGTAGGGCTGGAGTAAAATGAGTAAGGAGAAAGAAAGTCCAAGACCTAAGCATGAGACAGACGGACTGGGAGGCAGGTAAGTGCACTGATCATGTAGGGCATTGTACGCCATTGCAAGGACTTGGCTTTTAGCAAGCAAGATGGGGAGCCATTTGAGGGTTTTTAGCAGATGAGTGATGTGATATAACAAGTTTTAGGAGGGGGCTGCTGTTTGGAGAACATGTACAGTAGTAAGAATAATGGCATTTTGAAGTCCAGGAGAAATCAGGCTCTTAGGGTGGGCATCTAGCATATACTTTGTATATCCCCATTTTTTTTTCCCCTACAAAATTTAGTGTGTTCATGGGAAACCTCCAGTCATAAAGGAAGGGTCCTTTAGTCTTTGCCTTCTTACTCATTCTTCCTTATTCCTCCTTTTTGTTATATATTACTGTTTTACTATTAACTGTATCATTCCTTATTCTTTCATATAGTATTAAAATATTCTAGTTACATTTAGACACAAACATAACTGTTTGCTTTTACAGTGTTAACTGCTTGCTCAGCTAATGTACATAATGAAAAAGAGGGTCTGTTGGATTTATACAATATGCTTGAGCACCAAGTGTGTGTTCAATACTACTGGGTACAAGATAATGGGAGAAAAAAAAGGTAGAACATTTGTCCCCATCGTCAAGGAGGTTAAGTATACCAGAGCAACAATTTGAGCTTTTGTTTGCTTTGTCAATCTCAGAAACTTCAGAATCTTGATACAAAGGTGGTACTGTCAGCCTTCATAACACTCAAAGTTCTCATTGCAATATTCAGGGTAGAATGCTTAAGACTCCAAGTATGAAACAAAAGGATTGAATTAGCACACTCTTTCCCTGAAATGAAATCTGACTTGGAAGACTAATATATAAAATAGAAAAGCAAAGCTGCTTTGGAAGAGGCCCACTGTTGTCACCCCCACCCCCCTTCACCTGCTCCTGTGGTGCCTAAGGCACTGTCTTAGGACCTCTAGGGTTTTATTAAACATACTGTGAAAACTGGACCAAGACTATCCCTAAGGCCCCTGCCCATGAGTCTGAACATTAGGGATAACAGATAACAACGAGATCAAACAAGAACTTTGTGTTTATTTAATGTAACAAATCTCTAGACGGAGTTTAGATTTTATAACAAGTTAGAGGACACCTGGGTGGTTCAGTTGGTTAAGAGTCCGCCTTCAGCTCAGGTCATGATCCCAGGGTCCTGGGATTGAGCCCTGCATCAGGCTTCCCGCTCAGCAGGAAGTCTGCTTCTCTGTCTCCCTCTGCTCCTCCCCACTGCTTGTTCTCTCTTCTCTCTCTCTCAAATAAATAAAATCTTTAAAAAAAATACAAGTCAAACCCCACGTAAGATAGCATTTACATGCAAAGCAATCAGTGGTCCTTTTTTTTTAAAAAAAAAACAAAACTTTTCATTCCTCTTATTATCTTAGTAAAAAATCTTGCCATATAAAGATTTTATTTCAAAGACCACCCAATAGTGCTTCTTTTAAGACTCTTCATACTCTCTTCCAGCTTCATCTTCTGGATTCAAAAGAGGCTGATGCAGAAAAGTCTGGTAACTTGCATTTTTATTCCATGGAAGAATAAGAGTATTGCTTAGATTAATTGATCTCCAGTCAAAAGGGCAACAGATACAGACCACAAGGGACATCTCAAAAGGTGTGGAGGAAAACAGGCCAAGAACTATGGTAAGGAAACCACAGGTGGTACTAAGCAAAGTCGTTGAGGGCCTATGCTTCCATTCCTTGAAAAGAATGGCAGAGAAGGTGATGATGGGTGTGAGAGAAGCAGACACATTGCATGGCCATGATTGCATAGGGACTGGAAGTATATCCAGGGCCTTGTGCAGATAGTTCATTTGAGTGCTACACCAATCACAAGACAAGTCGAGAGTATCCAGTTGAAAGCTGGCTTTGTGACGGGCTTCCCTAAAACACCTGCTTCAAGGCAATGCCTAAACTTCATACCTGACACGGAATGTGGGCCAACAGAAGAGCAGATAGACACTAGGAGGTTACTCGGGCCATCACGAGGTCCCACTATGAAGACAAGCAAGTGGAACTGGTCACTACACACAGCAAAAATGACAAATCCTGCGATAAAATAATTGAATTACTACTTTTAGTAGTACTATAAGAAATGCTAAAGCAATTTGACAATTAAATCATTGCATTCTGTAACACCTTAGCAAATGAGGAACATTTCAGCAATTAGCCATTTAATGTAGTGAACTAATAAAATTCGTGTTGTGTATCTAAAGCTGTATCTTTTTTTTTAAGAATTTATTCATTTATTCACAAGAGGCAGAGGGATCCCAGGACCCTGGGATCACAACCTGGGCCAAAGGCAGACGCTTAACCGACTGAGCCACCTAGGTGTCCCTAAAGCTATATCTTAAAATCACTCAAAAAGGCAAAGCCTATACAATATATTTATGATACTTTGTGTTACCCAGAAATAGAAGGGACCATCAGGATATAGCAAGCCAGGATTCAGATGTACTGGTCAGGAACTAGGTGAACAAAGGGGCCAACAGAATTTTGAGATGGATCTGCAATGTAACAGCTGTGCTTCGCTGAGGGTATGCACGACTATTCGCCACATACTCTACTAAGTATTTTACATGGGTCATCTTTTTAAAAATTACAACTCTTATGAGAGAGGAACTATGATTACCACACCCATTTACAGATGGAGAAGCTGAGGCTCTGAGAAATTAACTTATTCAAGGTTACGTGGCTAATAAGTTATACGGATGGTATTTGAATCCAGGCAATTTGACCCCAGAACTAATGGTCTGAGCTACATTAAACTACCTCCTTAACTTCCTACCTCAAGACAGGAAGTACTGTTTCTTTAAAAGGTAGGGCCAGAGTGACCGGAACATTTCATTCTAGAGATAGCATGGTATAGTGGAAAGAGCATGGTTTTAGAGTTAGGCAGAACTGGGTTCAAATCCTGATTCTGCCTGCCAACATCTGTGTGACCTTAGGGACGTCACTTCACCTCTGATCTTCAGTTCATCTATAAAACTGAAATGGTAATGCCCACCTCACAGGGTTGAAAGATGAGATCACACGTAAAGCACTTGGCACACACTAGGTGTTAAATGGTAGCTTTTTATTACTATTTTTCAGAACTGAGCATCTTTGATAACCCTGGTGGAGTCATTATCTGGGAGAACAAGAGGAAAGAAGTCAATGAAGTTGTCTAACTGAAGTGGCAGAGCTAATGGAGCATATGATACTAAGAATTTTTGAGTTTTATCTTGCAATCAATGGGAAACTATTGGAGGATTTTAATCAGTGGAGTAATATAATGATATTTGTACTTTCTAAAAAAGACAACAGTACTACATGCATGTTTTAAAACTTTCAAACAGTATAGAATTGTTTAAAATAAATGAAAGTCCTCCCCTTACTGTCATGTATGTATTTAGAAAGATCACTTTAGCAGCTGGATGGTAGCTGGATTAAGGCAGAACAGTAGTAAGAGTATTTCACTAATTCAGGCAAGAGACTGGAGGATTGGAGTCAGATAGTGCAAGTGGGGACATATTAGGAATATGGGGGAGCTGTGAAGGAAATCTGGAATAATGTGGAAAAGGAAATAAAATAGGTGATAGGAAGAGAGGTATGGTGTAGAGTAATGTGTCAATGAGAGGATGCTTTGAGGTTCAAAGGGCAGCAAAGGTGAGTAGGGAGAGAGGAAGTATCAACTGATCACGTTGAACAGGCTGCAGAGAGGAAGGTACACAAATGGCTATCCCCAGTTCCATAGTTCCAGTGTCTGGGTAACCCCTGGAAATGTTTATTGACATCTTCCAATTTAAGGAACATAAGCATACCTCTAAAGTCAGAAATATTTTAAAGATTACTCACAAATACAATGTTCTATAAACTTTTTAAAAAAGATTTTTTTAAAGGGAGACAGGAGTAGAATGACAAAAAGGAGAAAGAAGGAAACGGGAGTCAGGGACTCAGCAATATTTGTTAAACTGTACTTGAGACCT
Organism: Ailuropoda melanoleuca; assembly: GCF_002007445.2. Lineage (NCBI taxonomy): Eukaryota > Metazoa > Chordata > Mammalia > Carnivora > Ursidae > Ailuropoda > Ailuropoda melanoleuca. Next base: position 69,435,299 of record NC_048218.1, on the reverse strand, counting down.
ACAGTCATTTCCATAAGGCTTAAGCCATTTTCTCTATAATGTGACTGACTGACTTGTATACTGAACCAGTATTGTTCAAATTAAAAATCTAACGTGGTCATGATATTGCTAGTTGTACCTTGTCATGAAAAGGGAAACATTATCAACACTGTCTGGTTCTGTTAATTTTTTTTTTTTTGTCTAGTTCTTTTTCTAAACAGCTATCTTTCATTATCATCATGTGGCAGGTTACACCACCAGGCCAAAAGAGCTGATCCCCATGTTTCAAGCACTTCTTCTTTTTTCTTCCCTCAGGCAGGTCCCAGGGATGCTTTCTTTCCTCTTAAAGCTGCCAACACTTTGGGATTCTTCTTCATACCAGATTAACTGCTATTCCCAATTCACCACATTCTTCCTATTCAAGACAAGCACATAGGCTTTCAACATGTTAAGGGTTTTGTTGTAATTACTCTAGGGAAAGAGACATGGGGACAAAATACAGAATAAATATGGGGAAATTGCAAAGGTTATGGAATTTTAGAAATTTCAGTCAACTTAGTCACAATCCCTTCCTTACTAATAATAGTGATTATTAAGATCCCCCTCCATCTTTATTCTTTTTTTTAAAGATTTTATTTATTTATTTGACAGAGAGAGAGACAGCCAGTGAGAGAGGGAACACAGGCAAGGGGAATGGGAGAGGAAGAAGCAGGCTCCCAGTGGAAGAGCCTGACGTGGGGCTCGATCCCATAACGTCGGGATCACGCCCTGAGCCGAAGGCAGACGCTTAATGACTGAGCCACCCAGGCGCCCCACCATCTTTATTCTTGAGTGAGCTTTTAGCAAGCTTCCCCACTTCACACAAAACTCAAAAGCCATAAAATAAAAGGTTAATTTTGTCTACTTAAGGAAAAATTCTGAACAGCAAAAACTTGCATAAGCAAAGTTAAAAAAAAAAACCAGGAAACAAATATTTGAAACTTTTCAACAAAGGACTAATTTCCTTATTATATAAAGGGCCCCTACAAATCAACAATAAAAGATCATTCAATAGAAGAATGGACAAAGGATATGAAGAGACAATTCAAAGAAATGGAAATACAAATGGCTCTTGAACATGTGAAATGATGTTTATATTTAAGAGAAATTTAAAAACCTACACTGAGATATCATCTCTCACCTGTTCGACTGGCAAAGCAAAAGCCTGATAACATACTGTTGTGTGGACAGTGTAAGGAAACAGTTGTCCTTACATTACTGGTGGGGCTGTAAATTGGTGCCATCCCCATGGACAACAGTTTAATAATATCTACCAAATTATATATGTACAAACCTATTCCAGAAATTTGACTTCTAGGAATCCATCCTGTAGATAGACTCACATGTTCAAAATGACAAAGTTATTCACTGCAGCATTGCAATAGAAGGGGATTGGAAACAACCCAAGTGTCTCTCATTGAGATATGGATTAAATAATGTTCCTACAATGAGATACTTAACAATGCAGCTGTAAAAATGGACGAGGAACCCCTTTATATACCAATATGGATTGAGCTCCAATACATAGTTAAAAGAGCAAGATTCAAGACACAGCATGCTACCATTTGTGTAAAAGGGGGGAGACTAAAATATATGTATACATTTGCTTGAATAAGCATAAATTATCTCTTGAAGGATATTGTTAAACATTGGTTGCCCCCAAGGAGAGGGGCTAGGTAGTTAGAAGGTAAGGATGGGAGGAGACTTCACAACTTTTCTGTATGCCTTTTGAGTTTTGAATCATGTGAATGTATTGCCTATTCAAAAAATAAATATTATTTTAAAAATAACATTTCTCCCCACTTCAGAACTCTGAACTCTGTACTAAAAAGTGGAGAGGTGTGATGGAAACCACTTTCAGGAATTAAAGCTCTGCATTTCAACTGCAATGCTTTCAGATGCCCACCAGTCTCAAATAGATTATTTAAATACCTGAGTATCTCAAGCAAGTGTGGGATAAAGGTGGAATGAATAAGGCACTCACCATGTGCACAGAATTTAAGAGGATACAAAAAGAAAACCTCCGTAATCTAGATAATTCAGTATTTTTCAATGAAGATTAATACAAATATCCATGATGAACAGAATATCAAAATTTTAAATAAGGACAATATCTACGAAAAGTGCCATACTGAGCCATACTGGAGACTGAGGCAAAAGGACAAATGTGGGCCCCATATACATGTTTTTATGAATTCCTGAATGGTTAATTTTTTTCCAGAACATTAAAGCAGTTGAAAAATTGAAAAGTACATACATTAAAACTCACAGCACTAAGGTTAAATATTTTATTTATGCCCAGACCAGAATTTATTAAAGTTTACTTTCCTGGCTTTAATGGAAGCAAACTCATCAATAATATTTTCATTAAAACCAATAATATTTTCATTAAGTATTTTCTTGGGCCTAATAAGAATATGTAGAATTTGGGGGAAGTGCTAGTAATCTGGTGCAACTGAAATGCAAGGTTGATCCTGGAGAATCTCGAGATAAGAATCACGAGGTACACATGGACTATTTAGTTACACCATGCTAAGGAGTTCGCATTTTATTTTGAAGGTGATGGGGAATATCTAAAGTATTTTAAGCACCTGTTTCAGGAAGATTACAATCACAACAGTGCCAAGGACTGAAGGACAAGTCTAGAGATGGAGACCGGATAGATTTTTAAGGTAGAAAGGTAATTCTGAGACATAGACCGGGTTTTGAAGACTAAGAGAAGAGGGGGAAAAATAAGGAAGACCAACCAGTCAAGAGTCACCCGTTTGCAACCTATTCTGTATCCATATTCTATTATACATTCATTCTTGAAATGTGTGAAAGGAGATAAATTACTCTCTCCTTTCTACAAGGCATGCCAAACAGCTTTTACTTTTGTAACCAAGCTCACCAAAAAACTGGAGCATCATTCATCTGATCGATTTTCTCATATTAAAAATGACCCATCCATAATACATGCACATATGTGAGATGTATCCTCCCCAGCTTCACTATAGTCCTGGCAAGAAACTGGCAAGAAATCTGGTATTCTGCCAAATGCACCAAGACTTGGCTACAAAGAATAATAAAAGAGACAGCAGAGCTCAGGTAACTGGTAGGTTGACAGCTTTGTTTTCTTTTTTAGGCAAGCAAAAATATTTTAAAGTGGAGTAGGGCAGGAAAAAATCCATTTACATGCTTCCTTGAAATGGGGTGGCCTCCTCAATAAAGGAGCAACAGCTCAGCCAGTGCTGCCTGCCATCCTAAGAGTATTTTCCTTTAAAAATAACTTTTCAGGGACGCCTGGGTAGCGCGGTCGTTAGGCGTCTGCCTTCGGCTCAGGGCGTGATCCCAGCGTTCCGGGATCGAGCCCCACATCAGGCTCCTCCGCTGGGAGCCTGCTTCTTCCTCTCCCACTCCCCCTGCTTGTGTTCCCTCTCCCGCTGGCTGTCTCTCTCTCTGTCGAATAAATAAATAAAATCTTTAAAAAAAACAATCTTTTTATTTTAGAATAGCTTTAGAGTTACAGAAGTTGTGAATGGGGTGCCTGGCTGGCTTGCTAGTTGGTGGAGCATGTGACTCTTGATCTTGGGTCATAAGTTTGAGCCCCATGTTGGGTGTAGAGATTACTTAAAATAAAATCTTAAAAAAAAAAGAAAGAAAAATTGTGACAATTGTACCGAGACGTTTCATAGACCCCACTCTCAGTTTCCCCTGCTGTCAACAACTTACATTAGTACGGTACATTTGTCATAATTAATGAACCAATATTGATACATTATTATTAACTGAAGTCCATATTTTGTTCATATTTCCTTATTTTTCACCTATTGCCCTTTTTTGGTTCCAAATCTCATCCAAGATACCACAATATATTTACTCGTCATGTGTCCTTAGGCTCCTTTGGCTGTGGCTGTTTTTGTCTATCATATATTTTTGCAAATCTTTTACTTCCAATTTATAATTTGCTTTTCTCATTTATGTGTGCTGTTTTCTGATGTGTATAAAAAATTAAATTCTCTATACAGAATATATATCTTCAAGTATATCAACATTTTCTTCTGTGATATCTTCTACTGTCTTTATACTTAGAAACTTCTTCCTTATACCCAAATGAGGGAAATGTTTACCTATATAATTTCATACTGTTCCATGTTTTCACTTTTCATATTTATATCTAATTCACCAATCCATATGGAATTTATTTTGGTATATGGTATGAAGTAGGGGCCTAAATTATTTTTTTCCAAATAGTTGCCATTTCTCTGAAACCCTCTCTTACAAAATTCTTCTTCTTCTTCTTTTTTTTTTTAGATTTTATTTATTTGAGAGAGAGAGTATGAGAGGGGGTCAGGGAGAGGGAGAGGCAGGCTCTGCCCGGAGCAGGGAGCCCAATAAGGGGCTCAATCCCAGGACCCCGGGGATCATGACCTGAGCCGAAGACAGACGCTTAACAGACTAAGCCACCCAGGCGCCCCCAAATCCTTCCTTTTCCCACTGATTTGTCATTCCCCCTTGCCTATTAAAGTTTTCCTTCTGGACTTTCCATTCTTTTCTACTGTTAGGATGGCCAACCATTCCAGTTTGTTCAGAACTGTCTCAGTTTTAGCACTGAAAGTTTTGTGTCCTGGGCAACCCATTACTCCCAGGCAAACTGGGATGTCTGGTCACCCTATCCACTGCCTATTCTTGTGCTGTTGCCATACTATCTTATTTATTGTTACTTTAGAATGCATCTTCATATCTAGTAGAGCAAGTACCCCTCACTGTTATCTCCAAAAATTGGCTGTTTCTTCTCCTAGATGAAGTTGAGAATATTTTACCAAATTCCAAAATAAAAATCCTACTGGGGTTGCATTACACTTACAAATAATTTGAGTACAGATATTTTTGCAATATTGTGTCTTCTCCTCACACAACATGGCATACTTCTTTCAAGTCTTCTTTTATGTTTCTCATTAAAGATTCAAAATTCTTTCTATATAGGACCTTACATGCATTTTATTCCTAGGAATCTAAAATTTTACACTGCTGGGGGCCTGGGTGATTCAGTTGGTTAAGCGTCTTGCCTTCGGATCAGGTCATGATCCCGGAGTTCCGGGATCCAGCCCTGGATCCAGCCCCACATCAGGCTCCCTGCTCAGCAGGGAGTCTGCTTCTCCCTCTGCCACTCACCCTGCTTGTGCTCTTTCTCTCTCTCAAATAAATAAATAAAATCCTTAAACAAAGAAAAATGTTTAAAGCTATACTGCTATAGGACATGGGATCTTTCCCCCCATTTTATTTTCTAAATAATTAAAAAATATTTTCACATATATCCACACAATTTTACCTAAGTGTGTAAATGTGAATACATGGATGCTTTCTTTATTAACCACAACTTTTCTCTTTTTTAATTTTATTTTTACTTTTATTTTTTAAAATTATGTTCTTCGGGGCGCCTGGGTGGCACAGCGGTTAAGCGTCTACCTTCGGCTCAGGGCGTGATCCCGGCGTTATGGGATCGAGCCCCATATCAGGCTCCTCCGCTATGAGCCTGCTTCTTCCTCTCCCACTCCCCCTGCTCGTGTTCCCTCTCTCACTGGCTGTCTCTGTCTCTGTCAAATAAATAAATAAAATCTTTAAAAAAAATTATGTTCTGTTAGCCAACATATATGACCTTTCCCCCCCTTTTCTTCTCTCTCTTTCTTTTCTTTTCTTCTTCTTTTTTTTTCCAGCTTGGCTACCCCAACTCTCCTCCATTTCTACCCCTGTCGCACATATTAACAACTTAGTATTTATTTCCCCCATACTTAGGTAAGGATAGATAGAGAGAGAGATAGACAGATAGATATGCTTTTGATCACAGATTGTTTTTAAAATGGGATCATAGTATATGCATCTTTAACATTTTTAATATTGCCAGATTGCTTCCCATGACTATGATACTAAATATTTGTACCATCAATGTGTAAGAATACCTGTACGGAAAAAAAATACTCTTCCTCCTGTGTTTCTCCTTTACTCTCACACTGTTACCACACAATACTTCTGACACCAGCTGTGTGGGTTTTCCACACATCAAGCAATTCTCTGACACCAGCTGGGTGTCCTGCAATTCAATTCGGTTCTAATACTATCTAGAGTAGGCATCAGATCCCACAAGTTAAGGGCTCACTCCCACAAGACTGCCCCACTTCAGACACCAGTTCAAACTCCCACGTTGTCACCTGAACTTCTGACCGACTGGCTGTAAACTGGGGTTCCCATGACCCCTTCCTGTGGTTTGGTAATTTGATAGAATGCCTCATGGAACTCAGGGAAACAGGTAATTAGGTTTAACGGTTTATTATAAAGGATATAATAAACGCTATGACTGAGCAGCTAGATGAAAAGAAATATAGGGCAAGGTCCAGAAGGGTCCTGGACACAGGAGTTTTTGTCCCTGTTGAGTTGGGATGTGCCACCCCCCAAATATGCAAATGTGTTCACAAACCCAGAAGCTCTCTAAGCCCTATATGATTGGGATTTTTATGGAGGCATCATTACATAAGATGATGGATTATTAATTCCGTTTCCATCCCCTTTCCCCTTCCTGGAGAAGGGGGGCCCGGGACGAAGGTTCCAAGCTTATAATCATGGCACGGTTTTTCTGATGGCTACCTCCCATCATGAAGTCATTCAGGAGTCCACTAAGTGTTGCCTTGTTAGAATAAAAGACAGCCTTATCGCCCAGGAAATTACTAGGGATTTAGGAGCTCCGTGTCAGGAACTGGGGTTAAAAAACAAATATTAGAGAAGAAAATGCTACTGATGCTCTTATCACTTAGGAAATTACAAAGGTTTTAGGAGCTTTGTGCCAGGAACTGGAGGCAGAGGTCAACATATATGTTTTCTAATATTTCACAAAACCCTTTCCCCACATAGCCAGTCTTAAACCACCCAAATTTCCATCATAGGAGATTTTCTGGGTAAAATATGGTACATTGGAACAATAGAATACCATGCAGCTGTAAAAATAAATAAGAAAGGTTTCTATATGCTGCTATGGCGTGACCTCCAGTATATACCGTTCAGTGAAAAAGCAGACTGCATGCTACTCTTCATGAAATAAAGGGGGGAAATGAGAACATATAGCTATCTATGTTTTCAAAAATAAACAATGAAAGTATAAACTAAGAGCTAATAAAAATGGTTACCTCAAAGAAGAAGGAACAGGCTATTGGGGGTAAGGAATGAAAGCTAAACTTCTCTGAATCTGTCTTTTATAGTTTTGACTTTGGAATCATGTAATTTTTTTTCATGATTATAACAAAACTTAAAAATCCCTAATAGTTGAAAACAAAACAAAACAGAAATACAATAAATGATTCTAAATATATATTAGTTGTTGGCAGAAATACACAAAGAATAATTCTAGTTTTCCTTAAAGCACTGTAATTTGACTAAAATGATGGGCTATACTCCAAAGACAAAAAGAATCACACAGAAATATTAAATTAGTTCAATAATCATAATTGTTAGCAATAATACTGGAATTGTAATTTTGTTTTATTTATTTTTGTTTTTATTTTTTTCTCATACTTTTTTTATTATTATGATCAATTAGCCAACATGCAGTACATCATTAGTTTTTGATGTAGTGTTCAACGATTCATCAGTTGCATATAATACCCAGTGCTCATCACCACAACTGCCCTCCTTAATACCCATCACCCAGTTACCCCATCCCCCCACCTTCCTCCCTTCTGTAACCTTCAGTTTGGTTCCCAGAGTCCAGAGTCTCTCATGGTTTGTCTCTCTCTCTGATTTCTTCCCAGTTTTCCCTCCCCTCCCCTGTGGTCCTCCACGCTATTCCTTATGTTCCACATGAGTGAAACCATATGATAATTGCCTTTCTCTGCTCGATTTATTTCACTTAGCATAATCTCCTCCAGTTCCATCCATGTCGATGCAAAGGATGAACCCTTCCCAATGGCTGAGTAATGTTCCATTGTATATTCTTTATCCATTCATCTGTTGAAGGACATCTCAGCTCCTTCCACAGTTTGGCTATTGTGGACATTACTATTATGAACATTAGGGTGCATGTGCCTCTTCTTTTCACTACATCTGTATCTTTGGGGTAAATACCTAGTAGTGCATTTGCTGGGTCATAGGGTAGCTCTATTTTTAACGTCTTGAAGAACCTCCATACTGTTTTCCAGAGTGGCTGTACCAGCTTCCATTCCCAACAACAGTGTAAGAGGGTTCCCCTTTCTCTACAACCTCGCCAACACTTGTTGCTTCTTGCTTGTCAATTTTTGCCATTCTAACTGGTGTAAGGTGATACTTCATTGTGGTTTTGATTTATATTTCCCTGATGGCTAGTGATGTTGAACATTTTTTATGTGTCTGTTAACCATTTGTATGTCTTCTTTGGAAGAGTGTCTGTTCATGTCTTCTGCCCATTTATTGACTGGATTATTTGTTTTTTTGAGTGTTGAGTTTGGAAGTTCTTTATAGATCTTGGATACTAGCCCTTTATTCATAATGTCATTTGCAAATATCTTCTCCTATTCAGTGGGTTTCCTCTTAGTTTTTTTGACTGTTTCCTTTGCTGTGCAAAAGCTTTTTATCTTGAAGTCCCAGAAGTTCATTTTTGCTTTTGTTTCCCTTGCCTTTAAAGACATGTCTTGAAAGAGGTCACTATGGCCAATGTCAAAGAGGTTACTGCCTATGTTTTTCTCTAGGATTTTGATGGATTACTGTCTCACATTTAGGTCTTTCATCAAGAGTCCAGGGCCAGATGGCTTCCCAGGGGAATTCTACAAACCATTTAAAGAAGAAATCATACCTATTCTACTGCCGCTATTCCAAAAAAATAGGAATGGAAGGAAAACTTCCAAATGCATTCTATGAGGACCCAGCATTAACCTGATCCCCAAACCAGACAAAGATCCCATCAAAGAGGAGAATTACAGACCAATATCTCCGACGAACATGGATGCCAAAATACTCAACAAGATCCTAGCCAATAGGATCCAACAGTACATTAAAAGGATTATTCACCACGACCAGGTGGGGTTTATTCCTGGGATGCAAGGGTGGTTCAACATTCACAAATCAATCAGTGTGATAGATCACATTAGCAGAAGAAGAGACAAGAACCATATGATCCTCTCGATTGATGCAGAAAAAGCATTTGACAAAATACAGCATCTTTTCCCAATTAAAACTCTTCAAAATATAGAGATAGAGGGAACATACCTCAATATCATAAAAGCCATCTATGAAAAGCCCACAGTGAATATAATCCTCAATGAGGAAAAACTGGGAGCTTTTCCCTTAAGGTCAGGAACACAAAAGGGATGCCCACTCTCACCACTTTTGTTCAACATAGTACTAGAAGTCCTATGCAATCAGACAACAAAAAGAAATAAAAGGCATTCAAATTGGCAAAGAAGAAGTCAAACTCTCTCTCTTCGCAGATGACATGATACTTTACATGGAAAACCCAAAAGACTCCACCACCAAATTACTAGAACTCTTACAGCAATTCAGCAACGTGGCAGGGTAGAAAATCAATGCACAGAAATCAGTTTCATTCCTATACACTAACAATATGACTGAAGAAAAGGAAATTCAGGAACTGATTCCATTTACAATAGCACCAAAAACCATAAGATACGTAGGAATAAACCTAACCAGAGAGGTAGAGGTTCTATACTCTAGAAACTACAGAACATTTATGAAAAAAATTGATGAAGACACAAAGAGATGGAAAAACATTCCATGCTCATGGATTGGAAGAATAAACATTGTTAAAATGTCTATGCTGCCCAGAGCAATCTACACTCTCAATGCAATCCCTATCAAAATATCATCGACATTTTTCACAGAGATGGAACAAACAATCCTAAAATTTATATGGAACCAGAAAAGATCCTGAATTGCCAGGGGATTGTTGAAAAAGAAAACAAAAGCTGGGGGCATCACAATGCCTGACTTCAAGCTCTATTACAAAGCTGTGATCATCACGACAGCATGGTATTGGCATAAAAACAGACACATAGATCAGTGGAACAGAATAGAGACCCCAGAAATGGACCCTCAACTCTATGGTCAACTAATCTTTGACAAATCAGGAAAGAATATCCAATGGAAAAAATACAGTCTCTTCAATAAACGGTGCTGGGAAAATTGGACAGCCACATGCAGAAGAATGAAACTGGACCATTCTCTTATACCATACACAAAGATAAAACAATTTTTTACCGTCTTTATTGAGACATACTTTACAAATGAAATTTGTATATATTCAAGGTGTACAATATGATGTTTTGATATATGTATACATTGGGAAATTATTACCACAATCAAGTAAAATGACATATATGTTACTTCACATAGTTATGTTTTGTGTGTGTGTCTGTACGGTGAGAACACTTAAGATTAAATCTCTTAGTAAATTTTGGACAAAACAAACCACGAATAAAGGAAGAGAAGAGACCACAATGAAGAAGGAGCAGGAGACATAACTGGCTTTTCTAACACAGAGAAGAAGGCAGAAACGGAGACGAAATGCTAGACAGAGGAATTCATCCCACATGAGAGAAAAAGATAAGGCCATGGCCAGAGATCTAGGTGAAACAGATATAAGTAACATGCCTGATGGGGAATTTAAAACAACAATCATAAGATACTCACAGAGCTTGAGAAAAGAATAGAACACACCAGTGAAACCCTTACCACAGAGATAAAAGAATTAAAAAAGAATCAATCAGAAATGAAGAATGCAATAAATAAGATTGGAAATGGGCTTGATGGAATGGACAGCAGGCTAAAAGAAGCAGAGGAACGAATTAGTGACCTAGAAGATGAAATAATAGAAAATAATAAAGCTGAACCCAAGAGAGAAAGAATTATGCAATACGTGAATAGACTAAGGGATCTCAGTGACACCATCAAACATAATAACATTCATATTACAGGAGCCCCAGAAGAAGAGAGAGAAAAGGCAGCAGAAAATTTATTTGAAGAAATAATACATGAAATTTTCCTAATCTGAGGAAGGAAACAGACATCCAGATCCAGGAGGCACAGAGAATCCCCATAAAAATCAACAAAAGCAGGCCAACACTAAGACATATTGTAGTTAAATTTGCAAAATATAGTGATAAAGAAAAAATCTTAAAAGCAGCAAGTCAAAAGTAGTCCTTAACTTACAAGGAAAGACCCATAGGCTAGTTGGCAATTTCTCAACAGAAAGTTGGCAAGCCAGAAGGGAGTAGCATGATATATTCAAAGTGCTGAATGGGAAAAATCTGCAGTCAAGAATAAGCTATCCATCAAGACTAGCATTCAGAATAGAAGAAGAGATAGAGTTTACCAAGCAAACAAAACCTAAAGGAATTTGTAACCATTAAACTAGCCCTGCAAGAAATATTAAAGGGGACTCTATGAATGGAAAGGAGAGACCAAAAGTGACAAAGACAAGAAAGGATCAGAGGAATCTCCAGAAACAATGACAAAACACGTAATAAAACGGCACTAAATACATATCTGTCAATAATTATTTTGAATACAAATGGACTTAACGCTCCAATGAAAGGACATAGGGTGTCAGAATGGATGAAAAAAGACCCATCTGTATGCTGCCTACAAGAGACTCATTTTAGACCTAAAGACACTTGCAGATTGAAAGTAAGGGGTGGAGAGACATTTATCATACAAACAGGTATCAAAAGAAGCCAGAGTAGCAATACTTATATCAGACAAACTAGACTCTAAAACAAAGACTGTAACAAGAGACAAGGGCACTGTATCATAATAAAAGGGGTAATAGAACAAGAAGATAGAGCAATTGTAAATATTTATGCACTCAAAATGGGAGCAACCAAATGTATAAAACTATAACAAACATAAAGAAACTAATTAATAATAGGGGACTTTAACACCGCATTTACATCAATGGAGAGATAATCTAAACAGAAAATCAACAATGAAACAATGGCTTTGAATGATACACTGGACCGGATGGACTTAACAGATATATTCAGAACATTCCATCCTAAAACAGCAGAATACACATTCTTTTCAAATGCATATGGGACATTCTCCAGAATACACCACATATTAGATCAGAAATCAGACCTAAACAAATACAAATACAAATACAAATACAAATACAAATACAAATACACATAAAGGAGCTAGAAAAAGAGCAACAAACAAAACCTAAAGCCAGCAGAAGGAAGAAAATAATGATTAGAGCAGAAATAAATGATACAGAAACTAAAAAACAATAGAACAGAACAATGAAACCAGGAGACAGCACTGTGGAAAAAGTAATAAAATTGATAAGCCCCTAGCCAGATTTATCAAAAAGAAGAAGGAAAGGACCCAAATAAATAAAATCTCAAATGAGAGAGGAGAAATAACAACCAACACCATGGAAATACAAATAATTAGAAGAGATTATTATGAAAAACTAGATGCCAACAAATTGGGCAACCTGAAAGAAATGGATAAATTCTTAGAAACATATAAACTACCAAAACTGAAACAGGAAGAAATATAGAATTTGAACAGATTGATAACCAGCAAAGAAAATGAATCAGTAATTAAAAAAAAAAAAAGAAAAACTCCCAAAAACAAAAGTTTGGGGCCAAATGGCTTCACAGGTGAATTCTACCATTTAAAGGAGAGTTAATACCTATTCTCGAACTATTCCAAACAATAAAAAGGAAGGAAAACTTCCAAATTCATTCTATGAGGCCAGCAGTACCCTGATACGAAAACCAGATAAAGACTCCACTAAAAAAGAGAACTGTAGACCAATGTCCCTGATGAAAATGGATGCAAAAATTCTCAATAAAATACTAACAAACTGAGGGGCTTCTGGGTGGCTCAGTTCGTTAAGCCTCTGCCTTCAGCTCGGGTCATGATCCCAGAGTCCTGGGATCAAGCCCCGTGTCCCTTGGGCTTCCTGCCCAGCAGGGAACCTGCTTCTCCCCCTCCCCCTCCCTCTTCCTCTGCCTGACTTTCTGCCTGCTTGTGCTCTCTCTGTCAAATAAATAAACAAAATCTTCGAAAAAAATACTAACAAACTGAATCTAACAATACACTTAAAAAATCATTCACCACGATCAAGGGGGAATTATTCCTAGGTTGCAAGTGTGGTTCAATATTCACAAATCAATCAATGTGACACACCACATTAATAAAAGAAAGGATAAGAAACATATGATCGTCTCAATAGATGCAGAAAAAGCATTTGACAAAGTACAACATCCATTCATGATAAAAACCCTCAACAAAGTAGGTTCAGAAGGAACATACATCAATATAATAAAGGCCATATGTGAAAAACCCACAGCTAATATCGTCCATGGGGAAAAACAGAGATTTTCCTCTACAGTCAAAGACAGGATGTCCACTTTCACCACTTTTATTCAACATAGCACTGGAATTCCTAGCCACAACAATGAGACAACAACAACAACAACAACAACAACAACAACAAAATAAAAAGCAACCAAATCAGCAAGGAAGAAGTAAAACTCATTATTTGCAGATGACATGATACCATATACAGAAAACCCTAAAGACTCCACCAAAAAACTACTAGAATTGATAAAAGAATTCAGTAAAGTCACAGGATACAAAAGCAATGTACAGAAATCTGTTGCATTTCTATACACCAACAATGAAGCAGCAGAAAGAGAAATTAAGAAATCAATCCCATTGATAATTGCACCAAAAACAATAAAATACCTAGGAATAAACCTAACCAAAGAAATGAAAGCCCTGTAATCTGAAAACTATAAAACACTGATGAAAGAAATTGAAGATGATGCAAAGAAATGGAAAGACATTCCATACTCATGGATTGGAAGAACAAACATTGTTAAAATGTCTATACTACCCAAAGCAATCTACACATTTAATGCAATCCCCATCAAAATACCAACAGCAGTTTTCCCAAAGCTAAAAAAAAAAAAAAAACAATCCTAAATGGCATCCTATATGGAACCACAAAAGACTCCAAACAGCCAAGGTAACTTTGCAAAAGAAAGGCGAAGCTGGAGGCATTACAGTTCTGGACTTAAATTTTGTTACAAAGGTTTAGTGATCAAAACAGTATGGTACTGGCACAGAAACAGATACATAGATCAATGGGACAGAATAGAAAATCCAGAAATAACCCACAACTATAAGGCAAATTAGTCTTTGACAAAGCAGGGAAGAATATCCAATGGGAAAAAGACAGTACCTTCAACAAATGGTTTTGGGAGAACTGGATAGCAACATGAAAAAGAATGAAACTGGGCCACTTTCTTACATACACAAAAATAAATTCAAAATGTATTAAAGACCTAAATGTAAGACCTGAAACCATGAAAATCCTAGAGGAGACCACAGGCAGTAACGTCTTTGAATATGGCCCTAGCAACTTCTTTCTGTATATGTCTCCTGAAGCAAGAGAAACAAAAACAAGAATAAACTATTGGGATTCTGTCACAATAAAAAGCTTCTGCACAGCACATGAAACAGTCAACAAAACTAAATGGCAATCTGTGGAATGGGAGAAGATATTCGCAAATGACATTTTTGGGAGAAGATATTTGCAAAGGGTTAGTATTCAGTATCTATTATGAACTTATAAAACTTAACACCCCAAAATCAATTAATCTGATTAAAAATGGGCAGAAGACATGAACAGACATTTTTCCAAAGAAGACGAATAGACACATGAAAAGATGCTCAACATCACTTATCATGAAAGAAATACAAGTCAAAGCTATCCCCTTACACCTGTCAGAATGTCTAAAATCCACAACACAAGAAACAACAGGTGTTGGTGAGGATGTGGGGAAAGGGGAACCCTCTTGCACTGTTGGTGGGAATGCAAACTGGGGCAGCCACTCTGGAAAACAGTATGGAGGTTCCTCAAAAAGTTAAAAATATAACTACCCTATGATACAGTAATTGCACTACTTGGTATTTACCCAAGGAATACAAAAATACTGATTTGAAGGGATATATGCACCCCAATGTTTATAGCAGCATTATCTACAATAGCCAACTATGGAAACAGCCTAAGTGTCCATTGATTGATGAATGGATAAGGAAGATGTGTTACACACATATACTCTCACACACACACAAACACACACACACTGGAATATTACTCAGCCATCAAAAAGAATGAAATATTGCCATTTTCAATGTCATGGAGGAGCTGAGAGCATTGTGCTAAGTGAAATAAGAGAGTCAGAGAAAAAAAAATACTATTAGATTTCATTCATATGTGAAATTTAAGAAACAAAACAAATGGAAGAAAAAAAGAGAGGCAAATCAAGAAATAGACTCTTAACAATAGAGAATAAACAGATGGTTATCAGAGGGAAGGTGGGGGGATGGATGAAATAGGTGATGGGGATTAAGAAGTGCACTTTCAGTGGTGAGCACTGGGTGATGTATGTATATTGTACACCTGAAACTAACATTATATTGTATGCTAACTAATACTGATCATAGGGGCTTCCTCCTTTAATTTGGTGATATAATGGATTATGATGATAGATTTTCTTATACCTAACCACCTTCATTGCTGGAATAAACCATATTTGGTCATACTTGTTTTTAAGTAATTTTAAAATAAAAAATTTTGGAGTGATTTTTAACTAGAAATTATGTTTTAGTTTCTTCAGTCAGTACCTGGATCTTTCAGTTTCTCCACCATCTGTGACAGGGTAGAATTCCGCTCCCCCTGTTGGGCATAGGTTACTATTACTGTAGAGCCCAGAACACTTAGGATGCAGCCCATCTTTCCATGCATATTCAATTACTCATTCAAAAAGTAGGAAAATAAGGGGTGCCTGGGTGGCTCAGTCATTAAGCGTCTGCCTTTGGCTCAGGGTGTGATCCCGGAGTTCTGGGATCGAGCCCCACATCAGGCTCCTCCGCTGGGAGCCTGCTTCTTGCTCTCCCACTCCCCCTGCCTGTGTTCCCTCTCTCTCTGGCTGTCTCTCTCTCTGTCAAATATATAAATAAAATCTTTTAAAACAATTTTTTTAAAAAAGCAGGAAGATAAACATGAACTAGGGTGAAACAGACAAAAAATAAATAAACCAGACATAGGCTAGGCAACTCTTGGAAAAATTCTTGGTAAAAATGACCAAGACCACTACAATTACCTTATAACATATAGATTTTTTTCCTAGCGTTTTGATAGGAATAGAAATGGCTGATAGCAATAAAATGGTCCTAGGAACAAAGTAAGAAGCAACAAAGGGCATGTAAAACGGATTAATTAACTAAAGAAATGTTATTGCAGAAGTAACAATTTAAGCAATGTTACAGTTGGAGGGCTTTGTATAAGGGCAAATATTCATTGAAATATATAGTATTTTCTAAACACAATAAAATTTAAAATTTCTCCTAAATAAAGAGATAAGGAATCTTGGGCAGAAGTAAAATGTTATCAGTTAGAACTAATTTGGGAGTATAAAAATTAAAATAAGAATGAGAAAGATAGAACAAAAATTATGATGATGCTAACAGAAGTCCCAGATTGAAGCATCTTAATTCTGCTTACCTAATATAGTCACTGCACCCAGGGGGTGCTAGGGCAAAGGCACAGGCTACAAAATTGGTAGCTGTTCCAATTGCCACTGCAAAGGAGACATAAAGTTCATGACTAAGTGAGGGAACATGACTATAAACAAAATTTAACATATCTGTACTATTTTTTTATACACTATACTTCTTCAAGTCAAGTCCAGCCCATGTAAAGAATTGAAAGCTCTTATACATACACACGTGCTATATAAACTCTGAACATCTACCAAATTCCAGTTTAGTGTTATGTTTTTTCCCAATTAAATAAATCCCACAGCAGCTATAAAATAGGATAGTTCTTATTGATGCCCTAGTAGTTATCATTATTCCAGTGAGCCAAGATTGATAGTTTTTTTTTAGGTTGATAATTTCTGACATGTTATGACCCACCAATCAAAGTATCAGCAAATATGTGCAAATGACTGGTAAATGAGAAGAAAATACATCATGTTTTCCAGAGAAATGAGCAGTAGATAAACATTTAATTTCTATTTCACTATGATTCAGAAAGCTCTACTTCTGCCAGAAGAGACGACCAAAAAGGCAGGCTTTTATTGAAAGGTTCACAGACAGCCTCAATTTCTAGAGTGTGACATCAACTTTACCCTTATCTCTTTCTGTTATTTGTTCCCAGAATGTTCCCTCATTTGGAGACCTTTTCTGGGAAAGTTGTTTACCCATAGTGTAGGCCTTGAACAGTGAGACTCAACTATAACTGTAAGCCAAGTGAATGAAAGCTGAAGTTAAATTTGCTTTTGACTTAGCTACACAGAAATGGATCTGAATGTAGGGCAGAGACAGAAATATACCCTTGAGATAATTTTTTTATTATAGAAAAGTAAGTAATGTTTATGTGACTATTTCTGTGTATGAGTATACAGGTAATTATGGGAGGAAATGAAATTTTACTGAAAATATCTGAGAAAAAGAGAAATCCTGAATCTTTGTTGGCTTATTCTAAACCTGACTGTGATCTCTGAAAAAAATAAGCTTTTTAAAATATGAACATTGAGTTAAATATAATTCCAATAGGTTATAAACTGAAGAGTGCTTACTGAATATTAGTTCAACCCAACAGAACCATTCTTTCAGGTATGTATGACTACCATGACCTAAAGAAAGGCAGAATAATTATTAACTATCAATTCTAGAATACTGTAATATAATAAAATAATACGGCAACTGTTTATATTTTTCCTCAGATGAAAAGACAATTGAAAAATGTAACTGTTCTTCATGAGCATTAGTAAGGAGCTTGGATGTTTTCCTATCACATTCGTGAAACTTCTTTTATTCCATTTATGAAACAAGATATTTACCTGTTTTTGAAAAAGCTTAATTTTTTTCTGATTATAAAATTGACATGCATGTTAACTGCAAAGAAATAGGAAAACACAGACAAGTAAAAGGAAGAAAACGTGCTAATGGAAAGAAAAGCAAGGAGAGAAGAAAAGCTAAATAACCTTTTTATTTTTGTTTTTTAAATTATTTTTTAAAAGTTTATTTATTTTTAAGTAATCTCTACACCCAACATGGGGTTTGAACTCATAACCCCAAGATCAAGAGACGTATGCTCTTCTGACTGAGCCAGCCAGGCGCCCCTAAATCATGATTTTTTTTAAATGTAGAGATTGCTCTAATAGAAGTGCTGCTGGTCATTTTAATAAGTCCTCTTTTCTTTAAGAGAGAAATTCCTCCAATGAAAATGCTGGAGCTGAGAGTCAACACTAGGCCAATATAGAAGTCAGAGTGGCCAGACATTGTTTCCTTCCAGCAATGTTCTCTGGTGGGACAAAACTGGTTGGGCAATTTGTCCAGACACAAAAAAGTCCTGTGTTTGAGTGACATCAGCCAAAATGACAGACTAGGAAACTCCAAAAGTCCTTCTTTTCACAAAAGCAGGAAATAAACTGGCAAACACTCTCAAAATCAGCTTTATAAGAACTCTGGAAGATAATAACAAATTTACAGCAACTATGCTTGTTGAGTGACATTACCAAAAACTGCAGACTAGGGAATTCCAGGGTTCCATCACTCCACAAAACAACTAATTAGTTGTAAAAACTGTCAACTTTTGTGGAACTCTGGAATCCAGTGAAAAACTTTAAAAAGGCAGAGAGGGGCGCCTGGGTGGCACAGTGGTTAAGCATCTGCCTTCGGCTCAGGGCGTGATCCCGGCATTGTGGGATTGAGCCCCACATCAGGCTCTTCTGCTGTGAGCCTGCTTCTTCCTCTCCCACTCCTCCTGCTTGTGTTCCCTCTCTCGCTGGCTGTCTCTCTCTCTGTCAAATAAATAAATAAAATCTTTAAAAAAAATAAAATAAAAAGGCAGAGAAAAGCTTAATTGAAAAGAAGTGGCTGTGTTACAGTAAAAGAGTGCAGTGGTGTTTCTTTTCTTCTTTTTTTTTTAGACACAAAAAGAACCTTTATTTCCATATAATAGATGAGGATACTGAATTTCCTTTTTTTATTGTTAAAGGTGCTACATAACTATGAATTTATTTTATTTTTTATTATTATGTTCAGTTAGCCACTGTATAGTACATCATTCATTTTTGATGTAGTTTTCAATGACTCATTAGTTACGTATAACAGCAGTGGTGTTTCTGATCACCTGCCTAGCAACTTCCCACTCCCCAGGTCCCCAACATCCAGGAAGATGACATCTTGCACTCCTGGGAGAAGTTGATACCACCAGAGGGAGCAATATGGACCTTATTCTCAAAGATTGTGTTTGTGTGTTTCAGCCAGACTAGTGGCTCCCTCAAGGGCTGGTATGAGGGCCTGCCTTTATTTCACCTGACTTCAAGCATTCCCAGGGCTTCCTGGGTAGCTTTTGCTGAAAGCATTTAAAGGCAGAAGTAACGTCTGTAGCAGCCTGGGAAAGGGATAAACATCAGGACAACCAATAGATAGGCTGAAAAACCTGGGAAAGAAGAAGCTGCAAAAGGAAATATGTGGGAGAATAAGAGTTTTTAACAGCTCTCAGGTATACTGGGAAATCTAGAAAGCCACATGCATGTCCAGAGTTGCACACATGTTCAGAAAAGGCCTGAGAAGATCTAAGCTTTCACTTCTGGCTGACCTTCAGAATTTGTGTGAGCAAGAACTGAAGGCTAAAGCAGAATTGTCAATGGATATGGCTAAGCATTGAAAGAGGCCCCCAACACAGAGCCAGTCTGCAAAAATTGGGAGAGTACTTTTTCTTTCTCTTTTTCCTCTTCTGTTTTTCTTTTCTTGATCCCAGACATTTAAGGAATTTCTGTCAAAATACTAGTTGACCACTAAGCTAATGGAATACAAGCTTCATTGGCGATATTCCAGAATAGAGACTTTACAAAAATACTATAGACTATCAAACAAACAAACAACAACCACCTACACCAAGAAGCAAAAACAAACCCTGGGGAGTGGGGAGAATAATATTTCAAGGGCTCCCATATTATAAGATTCAGAACATCCAGTTTGCAACAAAAATTTCAAGGTAGGCAAAGAAAGCAGAAAGTACAGCTCATTCACAAGTAAAAAGAAATTAATAGAAACATCCTGAAGAAGCTCCCTGAAGAAACATTGGATTTACTAGACAAAGACTTTAAATCAACTGTCTTAAATATGTCCAAAGAGCTAAAGGAAGCCAAAAGCAAAGAATTAGAGGAAACCAGTAGAACACTGCCATACCAAATAGAGATAATCAACTAAGAGATAAAAATTATAAAAAGGAACCAAAAAGAAATTCTGGAGTTGAAAAGTACAGTAAGTGAAATGAAAAATGCCCTAGAAAATACAAATCAAAACCACAATGAGATACCACCTCACACCTGTCAGAATGGCTAAAAAAAAAACAAGTCAGGAAACGATAGATGCTGACAAGGTTGTGGAGAAACAGGAACCCTCTTACACTGTTGGTGAGAATGCAAGCTGGTGCAGCCACTCTGGAAAACAGTATGAAGGTTCCTCCGAAAGTTGAAAATAGAGCTACTCTGTGACCCAGCAATTGCACTACTTGGTATTTACCCCAAAGATACAAATGTAGTGATCCAAAGGGGCACCTGCACCCCAATGTTCATAGCAGCAATGTCCACAATAGACAAACAATGGAAAGAGCCCAGATGTCCATCGACAGATGAATGGATAAAGGAAATGTGATATAGATATACAATGGAATACTACTCAGCCATCAAAAATGAAATCTTGCCATTTGCAAGGACATGGATGGAACTAGAGGTTATTATACTAAGTGAAATAAGTCAATCAGAGAAAGACAATTATCATATGATCTCACTGATATGTGGAATTTAAGAAACAAAACAGAGGATCATAGGGAAAGAGAGGAAAAAATAAAAAAAGACAAAATCAGAGAGGGAGAAAAACCATAAGAGACTCGTAATCATAGGAAACAAACAGGGTTGCTGGAGGGGAGGGGTGGGGGATGAGGTAACAGGGTGATGGACATTAAGGGAGCACGTGATATAATGAGCAGTGACATATATATCTATATATCTATATCTATCTATCTATCTATCTATATATATACCTCTGATATAATGAATAACTGACCTCTACCTCTGAAACCAATAATACATTATATGTTAATTAATTGAATTTAAATAAAAAATAAATAAAAGAAAAAAGAAAAATCCCCTAAAAGA
Organism: Ailuropoda melanoleuca; assembly: GCF_002007445.2. Taxonomy (NCBI): domain Eukaryota; kingdom Metazoa; phylum Chordata; class Mammalia; order Carnivora; family Ursidae; genus Ailuropoda; species Ailuropoda melanoleuca. The sequence continues at coordinate 69,414,066 of NC_048218.1, read as the reverse complement.
GTTTTGAGCGTGATTTGGGCAAGCAGAAGAAAGAGTTAGTGAAACTAGAGATAGATCAACCCAGATTATCCACTCTCAGGAGCAGGAAGAAAAAAGAATGAAGAAAAATTAATAGAGCCTAAGGAACTGGTGGGACACTACCAAACATATTAACATATACATACTGGGATTTCCAGAGGGAGAGAAGAGAGAAAAGGGGGGGGGATAAAGAATATTTGAAGAAATAATGGCTGATGACTTCTCAAATTTGATTAAATACATGAATCTACAGGCCAAGAAGCTAACAAATTCCAAGAAGCATAAACTCAAGGAAACCACACAGATAGATTACAGTCAAATGGTCAAAAGCTAAAGCCAAAGAAAGAATTTTGAAAGCATAAAGAAGTGACTCATGATGTACATGAAAGCCTCCATATGATTAACAACCTATTTGTCTTCAGAAATCGTGGAGGCCAGAGAGGGAGTTAAGATGGCAGAGGAGTAGGGGACCCCTTTTTCAGCCGGTCCCCTGAGTCGAGCTGGATAGGTACCAGACCAGATTGAACATCCACGGGAATCAGCCTGAGATGCAGGAAGATACATCTGGGTCTCTACAAATGAACATCTCCAGCGCTGAGTATTGAGGTACGAAGCAGGGAGCCGTGAAACCGCGCACAGATATCGGAAGATAAACGGAAGGGGTAGGGAGCTGCTGGGAAGCAGTAGCCACCTGCACAGGGGAGCGGGCGGACTCGCGGCCCGGCACCGGCGAGAGAGCAGACTGAGACCGTAAGCCGGGGAACGTGAGCCCCCAGACTTCTCACGGAGCTCCGGTGTGCTCATTGGAACCAGACTGAGACCGGGAGCTCCGGGAGTGCGTGGGGAGTGGCTGGCAGCTGGCAGTGTTAGAAACACAAAGGACAGAGACGCGCCGGCCCTGGAAGTGAGGGCTGGGACGCCGGATGTGGGGCGCACATCCCAGGACGCTGCAGGGTTGAGCAGCACCAACAGAAACAGAGTTAAAGTGGCCAGAACATCAGTGGAGAATGGTCTGCGATCCCTCTGTTCTGAGACAGAGGCTGAGATTCAGCCACTGCTGCTCTGACTCTCAGAAGAGGCACAGCAAACCGCCAAGGAAAGCCGCCAGAGAACAAAAGCCTGGAAAGACCGGCTCACAGTGTGCCCATTCCCATCCCCCCTCGCAGGGAACACGGAGACTCTACCCAAACAGGGTTGCCTGAGTATCGGCGCGGGAGGCCCCTCCCCAAGAAGGCAGGCTGAAAAATCAAGAAGCCCACATCCCTAAGATCTCTATAAAACAAGGGCACACGGCCTGGGTCCCGGTCAATAATTTGGGCTCTGGACAACCCCGCAAGCTCTCCTCATCGGAATGACCAGAAGGAGAAATCCCCCCAGCAAAGAAAAGACAATGAGTCTGTGGCCTCTGCCACAGAACTAATGGATATGGATATAACCAAATTATCCTATATGGAATTCAGAGTAACAATGGTCAGGATGATGTGTAGACTTGAAAAAAGTATTAACGAAATGTTAATGAGAATATAGAATCTCTAAGGGCGGAAATGAGAGCAAATCTGGCAGAAATTAAAAATTCTATGAGCCAAATGCAGTCAAAACTAGAGGCTCTGACGGCCAGGGTGAATGAGGCAGAAGAATGTATCAGAGACTTGGAGGATGGGTTAGTAGAAGAGAAAGCTAAAATAGAATCCGGACTTAAAAAAATCCACGCTCAAGAATATAGGTTACGGGAGATTACTGACTCAATGAAACGTTCCAATGTCAGAATCATCGGCATCCCCGAGGGGGTGGAGAAAAACAGAGGTCTAGAAGAGATATTTGAACAAGCTGTAGCTGAAAACTTCCCTAACCTAGCAAGGGAAACAAACATTCATGTCCAAGAGGCAGAGAGGACCCCCCCCCAGCTCAACCATGACAAACCTACGCCACATCACGTCATAGTGCAATTTGCAAATATTAGATCCAAGGATACA
>NC_048218.1:69411732-69411975 GCF_002007445.2 Ailuropoda melanoleuca | reverse complement strand
AAAGATAAAATGAACTTGTGGGACTTCATCAAGATAAAAAGCTTCTGCACAGTCAAGGAAACAGTCAAAAAGAACTAAGAGGCAGCCCATGGAATGGGAGAAGATATTTGCGAATGACACTACAGATAAAAGACTGGTACCCAAGATCTACAAAGAACTTCTCAAACTCAATACACAAGAAACAAATAAACAAATCAAAAAATAGGCAGAAGATATGAAGAGACACTTTTCCAATGAAGACAT
>NC_048218.1:69407478-69411437 GCF_002007445.2 Ailuropoda melanoleuca | reverse complement strand
TTTACCCCAAAGATACATATGTAGTGAAGAGAAGGGCCATATGCACCCCAATGTTCATAGCAGCATTGTCCACAATAGCTAAATCGTGGAAGGGACCGAGATGCCCTTCAACAGATAACTGGATTAAGAAGTTGTGGTCCATCTATACAATGGAATATTACGCAGCTATCAGAAAGAATGTGTTCTCAACATTTGCAGCAACATGGACGGCACTGGAGGAGATAATGCTAAGTGAAATAAGTCAAGCAGAGAAAGACAATTATCATATGATTTCTCTCATCTATGGAACGTAAGAACTAGGAATATCGGTAGGGAAGAAAGGGATAAAGAAAGGGGGTAATCAGAAGGAGAAATGAAGCATGAGAGACTATGGACACTGAGAAACAAACTGAGGGCTTCAGAGGGGAGGGGGTGGGAGAATGGGATAGACTGGTGATGGGTAGTAAGGTGGGCACGTATTGCATGGTGCACTGGGTGTTATACGCAACTAATGAATCATCAAACTTTACATCACAAACCAGGGATGTACTGTATGGTGACTAACATAATATAATAAAAAAAAGTTAAAAAAAAAAAAAGAAATCATGGAGGCCAGAAGGCAATGGGGTCACATATTCAAAGTGCTGAAAAAGACTTGTCAAGCAAGAATTCTGTATCTATCAAACTACACTTCAGAAATTAAGTAGAAATTAAGACATACCCAGATAAACAAAAAACTGATTTGCTACTAGTAGACCTGCCCTACAAGAAATGCTAGAGTCCTTCAGGTTGAAATGAAAGGACATTAGTAACTCAAAGCCGTATGATAAAATAATGAACAAAGCAAAGGTAGCTACAGAGGCAAATGTAAAAGGCAGTATTATCATATTTTTGGTTTGTAACTCCTCTTTTGATATTCTACAGTATTTAAAAGACAAATACGTAACAATAATTATAAGTCTATGTTGCTGAACATATATATATTATAAAGGTGTAATTTGTGACATTAAGAACATAAAGGAGGTACAGAGCTATAAATAGAAGTAGAATTTTTTACACAATTAAAGTCGAGTTGGTATCAATTAAAATTAGACTTTTATAACTTTAGGATGTTATATGTATTCCCCACAGTAACCACTAAGAATATATCTATAGAATATATATACAAAAGCAAATGAGAAGGGAACCAAAACGTGTCACTACAAAAAATAAATGAACTAAACACAAAGGGAAATCAAGGACAAAAAAAATCTATAAGACATGTAGAAAACAAATAGCAAAATGTCAGAAGCCCTTCCTTATTAGAAATTACTTCAAATGCAAATAGATTAAATTCTTCAATCATAAAGGCAGAAAGATTGACAGAATAAATAACTATTGGGCCAAAGAAGAAATCACAAGGAAAATCAGAAAATAACTTGAGACCAATGAAAATGAAAACACAACATAATAAAACTTATGGGATGTAGCCAAAGCAGTGCTAAGAGGGAAAGTTGTAACTATAAACACTTAAATTTAGAAACATCTTAAACCAACAACTTTGCTTTACACTTTAAGGAGCAAGAAAAAGAAAAGCAAACTAAACCTAAAGCTAACAGAAGGAAGGAAATAATAAAGATTAGAGCAGAGATAAACAAAACAGAGAATAGAAAAACAATAGAGAAAATCAATGAAACCAAAAGTAGATTCTTTGAAAATATCAACAAAATTGAAAAATCTTAAGCTAGACTAAGACAAAAAGAGAGACAACTTAAATTAATAACACCAGAAAAGAAGTTGAGCACATTACTGTCGATTTTACAAGAATAAAAATGATTATAAGAGAATATTATTAACAATTGTACATCAACAGGTTGGACAGCCTAGATGAAATGGAAAAATTCCTAGAAACACACAGCTACTGAAACTGAATTATAAAGAAATAGAAAATCTCAACAGATTTATTACCAATAAGGAGATTAAGTCAGTATCAAAAACCTTCCAACAAAGAAAAACTCTGAATCAGATGGCCTCACTGATTAATTCTACCAAACATTAAACATATTAACTCCTACATTTCTCAAACTATTCCAAAATATAGGAGTAGAAAATACTTCCCAACTCATTGTATGAGTAAGTGAAAGAATCCAGATACAAAAGGATAAAGATTATATGATTCTACTTATATGAGGTACCTAGAGTAAGCAAATTCATAGAAACAGAAAGTGGAATAGAAGTTACTAGGGGCTGGGGGGAGCAGAAAATGGGGGAAAAACTGTACATCTAGATGTGTAGGGGAAGTCTTTGTAAATATCAACACAGTTAAGGGACCTGGGATTAAATTATGTATTGGTTCCACCATTTATTGCATGTGTGACATGGGTCAAGTTAATTAACCTTTCCAAATCTCAGTTTACTTATCTGGGAAAAAAAACCTAGGATCATAGTCACACCAAATTCACGGAGCAATTGTGAGGGTTAAATGAAATAATATATACAAAGTGCTCAGCAAAGAACTTAGCATCTAAAAAGTGCTCAATGAATGTTAGCTATTACTAACCTTAGAGTGGTTTCTGGCACATAATTCAATACATTTCTGTTGAAGGAATACATGCAACTGCATATTTGCTATAATGACGAAATTGATCAAAGTCAGTTGGGGGAGAGGATGGGGTCCAGAAGAAGTTATTGGAAAGACAACAATATGACAGAACAGAGCCCAGAAATATATTCTGTATGTATCTGACAATATGATAATATGCATATGACAGGTTTTTATCTGTACATCAGTGCTACTTCTTGGATCAGCTCTCTTCCAGCAAAAGAAACCACAATTTTCATGCCCTTTTCCTTCTTGCACATTTCATCTCCTTCTTCCTTAAGAAGGGGCTGGAAATCTGGCAATAAAGGAAAAATTACATATATGTATGCCTGTATCTTAAGGGTAATTTTTGCCTCTTCCCATGAAACTCTTACCATATTTTAAGCATCTAATAAATATTTAAAATCAAGTCTGGTACGTGAGATTCTCAACTAACATTTGTTGGGTGATTGAATTTATACGTGAGCAGTTACTCTATTCCCTTCCTCTACCTATGGGGATGCTCCCCATAACACTTCGTCCAGAGTTCTATTTTTATTTATCTACGATTTATATCTGACTCTCTCTCTTACACCCAAGTGGGGCTTGAACTCAGGACTCCTAAGATCGAGAGTCACACACTCTAGTGACTGAGTCAGCCAGGCACCTCTCTGATTCTCTCTTTTTTAAAAAAATATTTTATTTATTTATTTGACAGAGAAAGAGAGCACAAGCAGGGGGACCTGCAGGCAGAGGGAGAAGCAGGCTCCCCACCGAGCGGGGAGGCCTACATGGGGCTACAGGATCCCACGCCCCCAGGGTCATGACCTCAGCCCAAGGCTTAACTGACTGAGCCACCCAGGTAGCCCCCTGATTCTCTTTTTTAAAAAGTTTTGAGGCGTATCTGGCTGGCTCAGTCGGTAGACTCTTATTGTCAGGGTCTTGAGTTTGAGCCCCACAACGGGTGTAGAGATTACTTTAAAAAATAAAAAATAAAAACATTTTGAAGCAGCTTTCAGTGTTACTGCACAAGATAAAAATAATTAGGAGATTGGGAAAGAATATGGTTATTTAAGATAACAGAAAGATCAGCATATGGCAATAAAGTTCACAGTTGTTAGAGGTGGGTTGTAAAATTGGTTCTGAGCTTCCTAGCAGCTATCACAAGGGAAGTTAATTACATAATTCACATTGTCTATATGATTCAAAACACAATTACTCAGCTATTTCAGTTACCAAAAAAGGAATTTTTTCCTTTGAATTATTTTTTTAGATTTTATTTATTTATTTCACACACACACACACACACACACACACGCAGACGGAGAGAGAAAGAGAGAGAGAGAGAGAGAGAGAGAGAGTGTGTGTGTGTGCACGCGTGCACCCGCAGGGGGAGCAGCAGGCACAGGCGGGGGGCGGG
>NC_048218.1:69278880-69407327 GCF_002007445.2 Ailuropoda melanoleuca | reverse complement strand
GAGAAGCAGACTCCCCGCTGAGCAGGGGGCCCTAGGTGGCGCTGGATCACAGGACTCCGGGGTCATCACCTGAGGCAGCTGCCTAATCAACTGAACCACCCAGGTGCTGCCTTCCTTTGAATTATTAAAGAACTATTTTGTGATCCAATTACCTTCAAGAATATACTATACTACACGAAAAATGAGTTTCATTGGTCCATTTGGTATTACAACCCTTATTCTGAAGATCAGTGGACGGGTTCCCAAAGGGGCCAAAACAATAATTTAGCTTCGCCGAATGAATATCTTAGAAGAAATGATTGTGCAGTAATTAATCTTCCAAAAATATTTATCCCTTATGATTACGTTTAGATATATATTAGGCGGTAGAGATTTCACCGTTATCATCTTTAATAGGCACCCGTAATGTCCCTTAATATTATCCCTATCTCTTTAAGGAGAATACCTTTGACATCATTTTATGAAAGTTCTGGAACCTTCAAGGTCACATGACTATACGGGAAGCCATTTTACAACCTCAAGCGGTAGGCCATGGAGCACCCTGAGCAACAGCCTCCCGATCCGTTAGAAAATGATTCAACACCAACAGTTTCAACATCAGAAGTAACCCGCTCACGAGACCCCCAAATTTCTGTCGACGAAAGGACTGGAACCGTCGGCGACCAGGGCGCCAAAAATGCCAGCTACCAAGACACCCAAATTCCTGCCGACCGTGTCACCCAAGCTGATGCCGACAGCTGCACCCAGCTTGGTGCCGCGGCTCCTCAGGAAAACTTACCAGAAGGGAAAGGTACGTGGCTTTACTTTTTTTTTTTTTCCTCACAGGTTAAGGATATTTTTGGGGAGCAAACTGCTAAAAGTTTATTTGAACTGAGACTCCCTTTAGGAGAAACAAGCCGAGTCACTTGCGTCCCTGTCTGAAAGATGTACAAGGGTGACTCTCTTGAGGAGAAGAGAGCAGCTAGTTATGTTAGAGTAGTTTGGGCGCGGATTCTCGTTCTTTAATGGTTTTGCGCGGTGGCATATCTGTCACCAGGCGAGGTCGTCTCGCCATGGAACAAATCGGTCCTACCTAACGGCTTCGAGGAGTAACGGAAAGTACCGCCCCTTTTACAAATATGTCACTGTGTACTGGTAAGACTCCCGCGGCCGCCCCGAAGGTCGCCCCCCTGTAAAAGGAATTTGTTTTGAAGCTTTGCTCAGCAAGGTCCCCGCCGCGCTCCGCGCCTTTCAAGCCTCCCTGGCCCGGGCACGCGGTGAGCCGGCCGCCTCCTCGAGGCCACCCGCGGGTCCAGGAGGCCCCGGCCGAGGAGGCGTGGCTAGGCGGGGAGGGGCGGCGTGCGCGGCTCCTACCTGTCGCCACGCCGTCGGTCCGCAGCCCGCCTCCACGCCCGCTGCCCGTGAGCCCACTCACGCCCTCGCCGGAACCCGCTCCCCCACCCAGAGAAGAGAGGCGGGTTCCCCCCTTGCAGCCTTTCCGGTCCTGGAGCGAATCAGCGGAGGAGCGGGTGAGTCCGGCGGTCGGAGGGTTCCCGGCCGGGTCTGCGCCTGGCTCCCGCGCGCCGCGCTTCCCTCCCCAACCCGCCTGGACGGCGAGGCGCGAAGGCTGGGGACCCTGGGCTCCGCGAGAGGTTTCCCTGGGAAATTGGATCAAAGCCTAGGAGCTGGACTCTTCCTTGGAAGCTTAGTGCCCCTGGGATAAGGATGGAGTGGTCATTGCCTCCGAAGTGCAGCCAGCGGCTATGAACTAGAGAAAATACCAATTTAGACTTGCGCTGACTTGCGCTGCCTGGAGCATGCTGTTAGGCACCCTCCAGCTAGCTGTATTTCAATTCCCGATTCTGATTCCACTGAAACGAGATGGAGCTGGGGGTGAATGGTGGAGAGCGGTCCTGTTAGTTCGATTACTTATCAAAGAGTGTTTGTCTGAAAAAAAAATGGGTGCCTTTTCTTAAAAGGTTCATTGGGTAAATGAAGGTAAAAGGTAACAATTTTTTTTACAAATAATTAAACCTCATTTCAATTAGGGTTGTCCACCTTCTCTGAAATAGTTTTGATTCTTACATTCTTTTTTTCTTAGGAGAGGAGTTGCCAGAAAGGCATTGAAATGAACAAAACGCCCTAGTCTTAGTTCTGCTGAAAAATCTAAAAGTTACTTCTGATCTGATAAAATCTTGCTTAGCAGCTAGTTCTTCATATAATCTGTATTTCTGCCCTCAACCTTGTATTTGCTACTTTTTGTTCTGTCAGGCAGTGTGCCCAGCCCCAAGATTTTTATTTAATTTACTTTATTTTAATTACATTTTTTTCCTTATGTTCACATTCGGTTTCTGTATCTGTGTGTATGTATGTATATAACTGTATGAAGCAGGAAGATAAGAAATGACTATCACAATCAATCTCTCATCCTGGGTGTCTCCTTTTCCACTGCTGACCTCTCTTTTGCTTTCTATGCCTTTCTGGTAGTTTCTGAAGTCATACTAAAGGAGTGGTGAATGATTTCACCATAATGGGGTCTCAGACTCACTTGCGTGTGTTTTTAGAAATGGTTCCAATGCTATTAAGTGAGATTCAAATGGTTTACAGAGTATTGGGAGCTGTGATTAACTGGAGATTTTAACCTAACTTAAGGTATAAGATTTTATAACTTGGTGTATAGCATAAAGTCCTTAGAGCATAAGAAGACCTTGTCAGGTTTCATATATGTATATTGCTTTCTTTCCACCTTTTGAGAAAAAAATTTCCTCAGAAGCATGAGCCCTAAAACCCAACATGCAAGCCACTTACAGATATATCCCAAATAGATGGAAAATAAGGTTAAAAATAAAGATGAATGTTAATGAAATTATTCGCTTTATAGAAAGGTTTTTTTTAAAATAAAGGGATCTATCTTAGGATTCATTTAAATAACTTTTAGGGGTATTTCAAGTAGGTGGTGATTGTGAGATTAAATGAAATAATAGACCTAATGCACTCAGTGCAGTGCCTGGGATATAGAATGTACACAGTCAATGTTAATAATGAATTGATTAATTGGATTTTCTGATCTTTCATATCACCCCTTCAAGAAAGTGTCTATTCCATAAACTTAAGTATACTCCTATAGCTGGCCTAGCCATAAGAACTGGACTCCTAACTTTTCTCCAAAAGAGCTTGGAGCCATTGATACCAACTTCAGAGTTATAAAAGCTACCTGCTCTCCCATGGGCTTAATTCCTACCAATCTGTTAAGGCGAATGAAATATTAAAAATTATGCTGTTTTCTTCAAATCATCGTAGAACATGTCTGCCCATGGTTTTGGTTAATTTGGCCTTTGGTTGGCACTCTTCCCTGGAGAGGCATATAGTTTGCTTTGGTAGCCACCACTGAGTTGATGAATTTACCTAAGAGTCCAAGAATATCATTAAGAAGACGAAATCATGTTTCATAACAACTGTTACTTCATTTGTAATCGTGTAATTTGGGCTATCCTTGGAAAGTCTGCATATGTTGGGGGGGAGATAAGGTTACTTTTAGAAATAATCAAGTAACGTCAAATAAGATACTTCGGAGCGGTGCACACATCATTCCAGTGAGGGTTATGGGCGAGATCTTGTATAATGTAACCAGTGCTACCAGAAGTGGCCAGCAGAGGGAGCAAGGCAAGCTTTTGGTCACTTTCTGTCGATTTTGTTTTTGCTTTCATGAACTCAAAGAGATGAGTGAAAGCCAGGATGAACCTCCTCACGAACTTGAGAACCAGTTCATACTGCGTCTGCCTCCGGTAAGAAACCCTTGTATCTCAGACTAAATATCTTCCGTGTATATGTATTAGCTCTGCTTGGCTTCTCTGGCATTTCTATTTAAGGTATGCTATAAAAACTAAGAACATTTGTTTCCCAGGAATCACGTTCTGTTCAACAGTCCTATCCAAGTGTGTACTCTTTTAGCAGAATTTCTTTCATCCTGTACATGCTGCCTATCATGTGGGCTGATTTCCTGGCAAACGGCTGTGACAGTGAGGGATTCAGTCACTTACCAGAGGTGCTGACAGCCTGTTCACTGGACAGCCAAGATAAGACTCCTTTAAAATCCTTTCCGTCACCTCCAAAGGGGCAGTGAGAGGGACCATAACTATTTCCTCAAATTCATCACCATGCGAGGCTGTTGAAGCTCATCTCTTAACATTGTGTTAGGGTCTCTTCTCCCTTTGATACCTGCATTCGAGTAGTATTTAGTCTAAGAAAACTATAATAACGACGGGTTTCAGAAAGGTATTTTCCCAATTAGGGCTACTTAATATACCCAGTAAACTGCAGCTAAGCCTTTCCTTAGCAACTACACCTGAAGGGCAGCAGTGAGAGGCAGGAATGTAGAGCTAGAAGAAGGCATTAACAGTCGGTACTAAGAAACAACACTGAGACATCCTGACCTGACTTACATGGTGCACAGAATGTCATGGTGCATGGCATTGTTCTTAACATTTGCAAGGTTTAAGATTTTATTTAAGGGAGGACTGTCTGTGACATATCTCTTCTATTAGTTGCCAAGTAGACAATTCTTCCTTCTGATTTTTCAACCTCCCTTCTTTTTAGGAACACGCATCTACTGTCAGGAAGATCATACGTTCTGGAAGTGTTGCCATGAAGGATAAACTCAAAATTGACTTATCTTGTAAGTAGCTAATATCTGTTTACCATACATTGAACAGTAATTTATTATGGGATTACTGTGTGCCAGACACTATACTAGATACTAAGGATAGGACAAAGGACAGAATATGGTCTCTGCCTTGATAGACTCTAAGAAGTCTTTAAGAAGCCTTAAGTCACTTTCATAGCTTCTTATTGTGGAAAGGAAGTAGAAATTCTGTAATTTGAGGTGATTATTATAGTGTGTGTAAGGAAAAACACGGAGGCCAACTGTGTGATTTGTATACTGCTGTTTGTCTTCTATATACAGGCTTTGTAATTTCTGACTGTCCAGGGGAATGACAAATGAATACTGTTCTTTGTTTATAAATGTGACATATCTTCCTCTCTTTTAAATAATATTTATTAGGTGTTTTAAATACAGAGAAGTATATAAAGAAGAAAATTTAAAATGGTCTATGATACCATCACTCAGGTAGCCCTTATTAATCTTTTTAAAAAGATAATACAAGTTCATGGTTAGAAAATTCATGAGAGACTATGGACTCTGAGAAACAAACTGAGGGCTTCAGAGGGGAGGGGGTGGGGGAATGGGATAGGCTGGTGATGGGTAGTAAGGAGGGCATGTATTGCATGCTGTACTGGGTGTTATACGCAACTAATGAATCATCGAACTTTACATCAAAAACCAGGGATGTACTGTATGGTGACTAACATACTATAATAAAAAAATTATATAATAAAATAAATAAATAAAATGGAAAAAAAAGAAAATTCAAATAAAACAGAAGAGTTCAAAAAGGAGAGTGAACGTCTCCTTTGCTGTGCCCCCACGTTAACGCCAGAGAGAACTAACAGTAACCGTTTCTTCTCGTGTTTACTTACAGACAAAATTTTTATGCACAATACCAACATTTAAATCATCTATATCTTTAAAGTTACTTTAAAGAATTAAAGACACAAAAAGGATCATGTCCAACATCATTCTACATTTTTCTTTTTCACTTACTATTAGACATTTTCACTTGAATCATCTTGTGTTAAAGGATATTCATGTTTGAGACATCTGGGCAGGGATCAGGGTTGTCAGTATATGAATATATATATTCCTACCATATATGGATATTGTGTAGAATAATATCTTTGTGGAGGTAATTAGAGATTATAACTTCAGATTTACTAGCACCATTCTGGGATCAACCCTTCCTTCACTTGACCCTTTGAAAATATCCATGTGCAATGACATGCTTCTAATAGTGTCAAAATGAACGGGTTTGAACGGAGTTTGCCTTTCAGGAGGAGAATGAAACACCACTTCATCCTCATTCAGTTCACAATGATTACAGCGAAACTTAGCTACTTTTGATCAAGTAGCATAAACATATACCCTGCCTTCTTTTCTCTGGGAAGTTAGTAATTACATACACAATTCTAGCTTTATGAGAAATAGTAGGTTTTGCTGAAAGACTAGTCTGTCCCACGTAAGTCTTCATTACTCAAACTCTAGGAATCTTAAGAATGCATTGGGAAGATGTCAACTTTACTTTTTCCTACCTCTCTTCAGCTGATGGACGTCATGCAGTTGTTGAGGTAGAAGACGTCTCACTAGCTGCAAAGGTGGTTGATTTGCCGTGTGTTATTGGAAGCCTGAAAACTCTTGATAAAAAAACTTTTTATAAAACAGCAGATATTTCTCAGGTATGGACAAGTTTTCTTAGTCTACTAGCTCTTACATCCTTCAAGGAATCCCCTTCTCCCTACTTTTCTCTTTCTTTCAGTGCTCCTTCCCTCTTGGTGAATGGCGGCCAATCATTTCTAATTCCAGCTCAGTTGCACAGGAATACAATGTCATGTTCTGGTTTGGTGTTTGATCCATAACTTTTAACTACTTAATTTCATCCAAATAGCTTTTAGATAATAAAGGTTTATGTTTGCCATTTGTAATGATTTTCATCTGACAAAAATGAGGATCTGGGATCTTCTTCTGAACTTTCTACTAAAGCCAGATGCTGTGAACTCTGGAGATTTGTATTTGTTCTTTTTCATCATCTCAACTGTTGATTTCTTGTTTGCCTTCTAAATCAAAATGCTAAGATATATTTGTTTTTAACATATTTCCTCTGCAGTGGTAAGCATTTGAGCGAAAACAAACAAACAAAAACAAAGCACAGAATCCATATACAATGCTGCCGAGACAGACAGAGGAAATGAATGTGCATGTGTATTAATACTTGGTTTCCTGGAAATTCCAAGTAACATTCTCCTTACTTCTATGCTCCGGGATTTCTGGTAGTAAAAATGATCACGATTCATTACTAACCCAAGATCTATGGCCACAGTCAACTTCTCTATCTTTGTTAAATGTAGATGCTTGTGTGCACTGCTGATGGTGATCTCCACTCTCCTCCGGAAGAACAAGATACCTCTACTGATCTTAAAGTAATCGGGGAAAATGAAAAAGAGAGAGAGAAAAAATATGTCTGGAAGCATGGCAGTAAGTCACCAGCCCCTTGCTCATTCTGGCTGCCTACATTTATCTGCTGAATCCTAATTACTTGTGAGCCAGGGACCTGTTACCACACTTAGGTGTTTGGTTCATTAGGCATGCAGACACTCTTAAAGGAACAAGTCATGTCATGAGCCAGGGACTTATAGCATGACCTTTCTCTTTATCAAATTCAGATAGATGTATGACTACCAACAGTCATATATACATTTCACCATGTTGAATTTATTTTAGTTACTCCACCACTTAAGAATGTCAGAATGAAAAGGTTCCGCAAAACAACAAAAAAGGTTAGTTGCATGCTACTTCTGTGTCTCCTGGGTGGATTGGAAGAGGATTATGAGTGGGGAGGAAAGGGAGACAGTCAGTTGGGGATTAATTTGTTCATTCCTTTATATGTTCAATAAAGATTTATTGTGAGCTAAATGCCAGGCACTGTGTGGTAGCAATTGGGATTATATAGTGAACAAAAACCAGACCTGATCATTTAGGGATCTGGATGTGTCGTGAATTTGAAACTTCTGCTAATGCTTTCAGTTTTCAATGGCAAGATCTAGCTTTAAAGTGAACCCGTCTAGAACCTGAGAATTGAGAACTGCGGTTATATTCCTAACCTTACTTCAGACTTGTAGAATCTTGGGCAAGCTACAGGATTATTGTGGCTTGGCTTCTTCTTTTTTAAATTACCTTTTTATTTTGAAATAATTGTAGGTTCACATGCAGTTGTAAGAAATAAAAGAGAGGTACCATGTACCATTTATCCAGTTTTCATCATTGTAATTTTTTGCAAAACTACAGTACATAATCACAAACAGGAAATTGATATTATAGAATTCACCAATCTTATCCAAATTTCTCCAGTTTTACTTGTACTTGTGTGTGTGTGTGTTTAGTTCTGTGCAGTTTGATCCCATGTGTATGTTCATGTATCCGCCTACACAGTCAAAATACTATGCAGTTCCATTACCACAAGGATCCCTCATCTTGCCCTTTTTAAAAAAGATTTTTTAAAGATTTATTTATTTGAAAGAGAGAGAATGAATGAGGAAAGGGGCAGAGGGAGAGATTCTTCGAGCAGACTCCCCACTGAGTGTGGAGCCTGACATGGGTCATGATCTCAAGACCATGAGATCATGACCCAAACTGAAACCAAGAGTCGGACGCTCAACTGACTGAACCACCCAGGCGCCCCATCACCCTTCTATAGTCACACTCATCTCCCTCCTACCCCACTCCCTCAGTCTCTAACCCCTGGACATCACTGTTATGTTCTCCATCTCTGTAATGTTGTCATTTTCAGAATGTCATATAAATGGAATCATACAATGTGTAACATTTAATACTGGCTTTCCCCCCCACTAAACATAATACCTTAAGATCCATGCAAGTTGTTGCATGTATCAATAGTTTGTTCCTGTCATTGCTGAGTAGTAGTCCATCGTATGGATGTACCATAGCTTGTTGAACAGTTCACCCGTTGGAGGATGTCTAAGTTGTTTTCAGTTTTTTACTATTGTAAATAAAGCTGCAAGCAGGTTTTTGTGTGAACATAAGTATTTGTATCTTTGGGATAAATGCCCAGGAGTGCAATTGCTGGGTCCTGTGGTACTTGAATGTTTAGTTTTATTTTGTTTTCAGAAGGGGGAGGGGCCGAGGGAGAGGGAGAGACTCAAGCAGCCTCCTCACTAAGCACAGAGCCTGATGCTGGGCTTGATACCCCAACCCATGAGACCACAACGTGAGCTGAAACCAAGAATCAGACGTTCAACTGACTGTGCCACCCGGGCGCCCCAAGAGAGAGAGAATCTTAAGCAGGCTCCATGCTCAGTTCAGAGCCCAACGTGGGGCTTGATCTTACAACCCTGAGATCCTGACCTGAGCTGAAATCAAGAGTCAGATGCTTAACCACCTGAGCCACCCAGGTGCCCCTTGAATGTTTAGTTTTGTAAGAAACTACCCTACTGTTTCCAAAGTGGCTTTAATATTGTACATTCCCACAAGCAGTGCACATGTGATCCAGTTACTCTACATCCTCACCAGAATTAGGTGTTCGTCACTATTTTTTATTTTAGCCATTCTGATTGATGTGTAGTGATCTCATTGTGGTATTAACATGCATTTCTCTGATGGTTAATGGGGTCAAACATCTCATATGTTTTTTTTTGCCATCCATATATTTCACTTCAGTGAAATATCTGTTCATGCCTTTTGCCCATTTTCTAAATGGATTTTTTTATTATTGAGTTCTAAGATTTCTTTTAATATTCCAAATACTAGTCTTTTGTCAGATATGTAGAAATTTGCAAATATTTTCTCCTAGTCTATAGTTTGTCTTTTCATTTTCTCCACAGGATCTTTCAAAGAGCAAAAGTTTTTTGTTTGATTAAGTCCAATGTATTGATTTTTCCTTTTAAGGATATTCCCTTTGTATCAAGTTTAAGAAGTCTTTGCGTAGCCCAGATCCTGAAGATTTTCTCCTATTTCTTTTTTTCTGAAGTTTTACATTTTACAGTTAAGCCTGCAATCCATTTTGAGCTAATTTTTGAAGCTTTTGAAAATTTATTTGAGAGAGATAGAGACAGATTGAGAGAACGAGTTGGGGGAGGGGCAGAGGAAGAAGCAGACTGTCCACTGAGCAGGACCCCCAGATTATGACCTGACCTGAAGGCAGATGCTTAACCGACCGAGCCGCCCAGAAACCCCTAGTTCAAGGTTCATTTATTTTTTTTGCATTTTGCATGTCCAGTTGCTCCCACACCATTTGTTGAAAAGACTATCCTTCCTCCATTGTATTGCTTTTACACCTTGTCAAAAATCACTTGAGCCTATCTGTGTGTGTCTGTTTCTGGGTTCCCTATTCTGTTGCATTGATCTATATGTTGATACCTTCTACTGATATCAGTGTAGCTATATAAGTCTTGAAATCAGGAAAACTTCCTTATTTTTCTTTGTCAAGATTGTTTTAGCCATTCTAGAGCCTTTACCTCTCCACATAAATTTTAGAGCATGTTTGAAGTTTAGAAAAAGTTTTCTATGTCTATAAAAAACCTTGTTGGAATTTTGATAGGAATTGCATTAAACCTATATATAGATCAATCTGGGGGGAATTGACAGCTTTACTGCATTGAATCTCTCATTCTATGAACACAGTCGCCTTGGCTTTTATACTGTCAGTCAACAGCATTTATTGCGTGCCTACTAAATGTAAAACTAAGTTAAGAATAATTTTAGAATTCTTTAAGCTTTAGTGAAGTAGAACAATCGTAATATAACTTCATTGTTTATTGTGTTTTATTTCGTAGCTCACTGATTGCAAACAAATTGAAGAAATCAGCTTTCCTGAGGTAGAGCAAACCTAATATAACTTAATTGTTTACCCTTAGTGTGTTTTATTTCATTGGTTATTACTTTCAAGCAAATCAAAGAAATCATAAAGGTTACTTTTAAGCCTGCCTTCTCATCTCTAACTGCTACTGCCATACACAGACACTGAATTTGATTCACTTAAAATGGATTCATTGTTTAATATGTGATAACTCCCAGAGGAAAAGATAAAATTTGGCTGGTGACTCTGTATTCTAATCTGTTTTTTTCTCTGATACTTATTTTAAAAGCCATTTCTTGGAAGCTAGGGTTCACTTTTACCAGCAGTTGTTTGCAATTGCTTATTCCCCCTCAAAGTTCTAATTTCTATTTGTGGCATGACGAATTGGTTGCTGTGGAGATAATTGTCTAAAATTGGATTTAAGGGAGAACATGTAGCTAAGACCCAGTTTTTATAGGAAAATCTTTAATAATAAAGATGTGGAGAAGTGAACTCTGGGAATTTGGATCTTTAGACCAAATTACTTCTAACTAACAAATAAGGAATTGTAGTTCTTTGCCAATATGGGTCCGGGCAAATAATTAATAACTGAGCCCTATGGGCTGTGCCTCTGAGAGAGGTCTTTAACACAGAGTTGCAGATTGAAAAGATTAAATGTCTCAAGTAATTTGCTTGAATGGGGGAAAAATAAGCTTAACGTACAAAAACCTAGACCCTGGTCAAAGATTCCTTCGTAAATAGCATTATTTAAAGTTGAAATTTGGTTGTATGCATATTAAAGAGGCCTAATTTTTTGAATTCATTTGTATGTAGGAAAAGGGCATTCCTGCAAAACACAGGCTGTTAAATGACCTTACTGGTATTCCCCCTTCCCCCGCTTTGGTTCAGTACATTGAATCTCCTGATGTGGAAAAGGAAGTGAAAAGACTCCTGTGTTCAGATGCTGAAGCTGTCAGTGCTCGTATCCTTTTATACTTATTTTCTGTGTGCTCTGTTCCACCCCATATGTACTTGCTGACAAGCCCTCACTTCTGGTATTTGTGTGCAAATTTTGATGTATAGAACTTAAGGTTTTTGGAAATGATACTTTCTATCTAGGAACAGTAAATTCACATCATAGAAATGTATTTACTTGTGTACCTCAATATAAGGTACTTCTTCACACTAGGAATTCAGATACAAACAGCCTGAAGTTGGACTAAATTAAGTAGCATTTTCGGCCAGAGAGCCTCTTCCCTTTCAACTGTGCCTTCTCCTTTCTTTCTGCTTGTTCCTTAACTGACCCACCTTTCAGGATGGGAAGTCATTGCTGAAGATGAAACCAAGGAAATAGAGAGTCAAGGCTCTATCCCAGGCTTTGCAATATCCCCAGGAATGAGTGACTATAAGCAGGATCATATCTCATCAGGTATGTTTATAAAGGCAAAACCAGAGCTTCAGAGAGGGCAGGTGTTGACTGTGTGCAAGGCCAGTCTCTCTAGACTCACAGGCCAATCACAGAAAAAGGAGTCCTTTGCCCTTCTTTCCTCTTATTGGTCCTTGAGTGCGTCAGGGGTTTTAGATTGCTGTTCTAATCTCCCATTCATCCCGGGTATCCTAAATTCCTATGGGCCCTTAGATACTCTAAATGTCTTGATCATTGAACGCAGGAATGAATGTTAGTGTTTTACATTTCCCGTCATTGTTCTAGGAAGGGAATAATCTTCCTTCAAGAAAATCATTCATAAAATTCATTGGTTGCCTGGTGAATTTGCGGGGAGGGAGTATAACTGCGACTAGAGTGGGAGTCCTTTGGGATTCATATAGTTTCGTCTTCCTCTTCCTTTTAAACCAATAGAGTACGGTATGCTCCGGGAGGTGTTCAGTGATTCTAGCAGTAACAGTGATGAGGAGGATGGTGATGATGAGGATGATGAGGATGATGAGGATGAGGACGAGGAGGATGAAGAGGATGATGATGAGTACGAAGTTGTGGAAGAGGAGGAAGATTATTACGAAGAGGACCTGGAAAGGGAGCTACAGGCCAAGTTCTCGGTGTCTGGCCAGTATGAGGCAAAGGAAGGAGCCAGTTCAATAGGTAAGTTATAGAGGAAAAACCAAAGGGGCAGGACAGAGTGGGTGGCAGTGCTGAAGACTGACTCTAAACACATGTTAGATGCAATGCGAAGTTTGAGAAGTTATTGCTAAGAGGTGTAGTGGAGGTTTAGTTGATTGTGATCTCGGTCTGCTATGTTTAGATCAAATCTCTGTCTATTTCTGTTAGTCATGGATATTCAGAAGCAAATTCATTACATGGAGAAAAAGCTCCAAGAGATTCGATGCAGAGCACAAAGACAGAGGAATCTCCTAATGAAAGTGGAAAGCCTGATGCTCAAGGTAAATTCTTGTCGGCTGCGATAAAGGTATCTTGAAATCTCACTTTCAGAATCCCGTCTTTGTGTTTCAACTCATGTTGTCTCTGTGCAGCATTCTTACTCGTTTGCACACCGTAACAACCTCTTAGAAACCCCTCATAAAACATAGCCCCAGTCCTTTTACCTGAGTAATTTTGATCATCTCGCATAAGCAGTTTTGGGAAGAGACCGGGAGACCTGAGCTATAATCACCAATATTGAACATTTGTTATGTGCAAGGCACATAAAGAGCTAACCATTTTCCACATATCATCTCATCTCATCCTCACATTCCTGAAATACAAGTACTGTCCCTAGTCCTATTTTATAGATAAGGAATTGAAAATTCAGAGAGGTTAAGTAAGTTACCAAGGACCACAGTAAGTGGTAAGACGTGGACTGAATCCTGTTGTTTGTACCAAAATGTATTCATTGCAGTGAAAGAAAATTAAATTCATTTTTAAATGTTATGATGCATGCCTGAACAAGAGTAAATATCTTGCTTTATTTTTGTTAATACACATTTCAACCAAAGGAAAATGTATGTTTAGGCCATGATCACATCCTTTTCTTATAGTGAGGAAAATTCTGAAGCATCTGGAAAATTCCTTGCCAGATTTCATTTTCTGGAGAGCTGTAGTCATCAAAATGGAGCAACGTGACACAGACCTATACCTATTTAGAGTGTTGTCCTTTAAAATAACCACGTGAAATGGATGTGGACACACTTCGGAAGATACAGTATGGTGTTATTATGATGTTGCAGGAAGTCCTAGTTAGGAACAGTAATATTCGGCCCTAGTGCAGGGAAATGAATGAGTCAGCATCAGACTCCAAGCCAGCTTTTTAAATAGTTCACCACAGTCAAAGGATTTGTGCTAAAACTAGAAAAAGGTAACATGAAGGCATTCCAACCACTTATTTTAGGGCAAGAAAAAAAAATGCTGTGTGTAGAGTTATAAACTGAAATCCGTAGTTGGGGTACAGTTTTTAGACTCTAAATCCTCTAAAAAGAGTGCTCTTTTGTTACAGCTGACCGTTTTCTTACCAAATTATTTGCCAAACTCTTTGTCTCACTTGGTTCTCCTTTCCTTTGAGACTCAGCATTCATCATTTATACAATTTGTTTTCCAGAATCACTTACACTCTGTGCTGGAGCAGCTTAAGTTACAGGAAATAGAAAAAAATGAGCAGGTGAGAAGTGTGTTTTCAAATCAACCGGGAAACATTTGATACAAAGACTCCCCCCCACCCCCGGGGTCATTTCTGGCTGTTCCTTTCACAGAAGAAGTAGTGGCCAAATCTTCTAAATTAGGGTAACAGGTTGGAACAAGTTTTTTTGTGAAAATTCAGTCGTTCAACACATACAAATGCCTATGAAGTGAAAAGCATAAGATGTACATACAGTGTTGAATAAGACAAGAGAGCTTGTCCTCATGGAGCTAACTGTCTAGCATGGAAGACTGGCAGTGAACAAATTATCATACAAATCTGAACGTGCAAATTGCGAAGAAGTGCTGTGAAGGAGGAAAAAAATCAATGAATCTGTTTGAGTAAAAAGAGTCGTGAATTAAATTGAATTAAATTAAAATGATCGGCCTTTCTGAGGAAGTGATATTTCAGCTCTGACCTGCAGGATAAGTCCAGGTGAAGAGGGAATGGAGAGCCTCTTGGGTGGAGCATATGCCAGGTCCCACATTGGGAAAGAACTTGGCCTCTGGAGTATTTAAAGCAAGGAAGAGAGTGACTTAACATAAGGTTGCAGAAGTAGGCAGATGCCATAGGGTACGGTCCCTTGCAGGCCAGAGTAAGGAGGATGGGTTTTCGTGTTACAGTGCACTGGGAAACCCATGAAGTTTTAAGCAGGAGAGTCACATTTACACTTGATCCAGCCTAAAGGCGGAGAAGCGATAGGAGGGTCACATTTAATTTAAGCTTTTTAAAGATCACCCTGATTATTATCAGGAGAATGGATTATAGGGGGGCAGGACTAGAAGCAGGGAGGCCACTTAGGAAGCTGTGTGGTGGTCTAATAAGAGGTGATGACAGCTTGAACTAAGGTGGTGGTGGTGGATATGGGAAGAATATAATGTTTTTTAACTGCAATGAAAATGTTTTTATGACAGCTTTGTTGAGATGTAACTCACATACCGCACATGTAAATTGTACAGTGCAGTGGCCTTTAGTACATTCACAGAATTGTGCAGCCATCACCACAGTTTTATTTTTTTTTATTTTTTTAAAGATTTTTTAAATTTATTTGACAGAGATAGAGGCAGCCAGCGAGAGAGGGAACACAAGCAGGGGGAGTGGGAGAGGAAGAAGCAGGCTCCTAGCGGAGGAGCCTGATGTGGGGCTCGATCCCATAACGCCGGGATCACGCCCTGAGCCGAAGGCAGACGCTTAACCGCTGTGCCACCCAGGCGCCCCCACAGTCAGTTTTAGAACATCGTCATCACCCCAGAAAGAAACCCGTACTCATTAGCAGTCACTCCCCATTTCTTCCGGATTCCTCCCACCTGCCGGACCTAGGCAACCACGGATGTACTTTCTACTCATCTACTTTCCCTATTCTGCTTATTTTATCTAAAAGGAAACACATAATATGTAGTCTTTTGTATCTGGTTCTTTCACTTAGCAAAATGTTTCCAAAGTTAATTGATGCCGTGGCATGTTATCAGTAGCTTATTCCATTTTGTGGGTGAATAATATTCTAATATTCCATGGTGTGTGTGTGTATACATACCATATCATACACACCATGTTTTGTTTATCCATTCATCCATCGATGGACATTTGGGTGGTTTCCCCTTTTTAGCTATCATGACTAGTGCCACCACAAATATTCATATATGAGAGAACGTATTTTAAAAATAGAATTGATGGGACTTGGGTCAATTAGTGGGTGTTGAAGGAAGTGTTAAGGATGCATGCCAGATTTCTAACTTGAACAACTGTTTTATTTAAAGCCACAAGAGAGTGAGCAGAGTTAGAAGAGGGTAATGTGGGATAAGTGAGGGTCAAGTAGCTATACAGAAAATGTATGCTGACTTCAGCCCTAAAAAATTGAGGGTTACAGTTTTAAAGGAACTGGAGGTCATATGCTGATGGGCTTAGCATGGGCCTCTTAAGATAGAGACACCATCCCTCATCCCCATTCCTCATACCAGCAAGGTGAGGGGAATTCTTCTGTATATTCCCTTCCCTTCAGCAGATCACTTAACCAAGTGCTGCTTATAAACAACCATGTGAACAGTTAGTGCCAAATTGCTTTAGCACCCACCAAACGTCTTTGTTTTCACCCAAAATAGTATTGGGGAAGTGCTATTTTCAACACAGAAATGTAGCCACAAACTTAATTCACTCACAGTCCTTTATGGTAGCTCATTTAGTCAGTGTAGATGGGTGCCTGCCTTAAGCTAGGTTCTGCAGGGAGCTACAAAATGCTTACAACCCAGTCTCTGCCTCCATCTGGGGAGAGAGCCATGAGAGGAACAGGAATTTAAAGGAACGAGGGCTCACTTTTGTCCATAGAGATTAGGGAAAGATTTCATGGAGAAATGGTGTTTGGCTGGCGCCTTCAAAGGTGGGTAGGGTTCAATAAGGATATAGGGAAAGGAGGGCATGCTATATGGAAAGCACAATGGCTCAGAGGAGCTGTTGACAGGCTAAAGTTGAGGTTTTTGGTGTAGGGCATAAGGAGCCATCAAAGCTTTTCTGCCTGGGGAGTAACTCAGGAAGATTCTCTGCCAGCAGTAAGCAGGAGAATTTAGAGTGGAGAGAGACTAGAGGAAGATCCAAGTGATAGAAGGAATCAGAGCTTAACAATTGATTGGATTTATGGGGCAAAAAGGAGAACGAAGAGGAAGGAGTCCAAAGCCTGACTGAGGGGGAAAATGGTATGCCACTAACAGAAGACAACAGGAAGGGAATTATTGGGGGCAGGGGGTGCAGAAGGTGATGAGCTAAATTGGAAGCACGGTGCGTTGGAAGCAGTTTGGAAAATGGGAGTAGAGGTTGGTTCATGCAGAGAAATGATCACTGAAGCTGTAGGGATAGATGAGTTTGCCAGCTCGACTGTTTAGCAAGAAGTCTGAACCTGGGCGTGCTGCAAGAAAGAGCCCACAAAGGGGAAAGAACTGGAACAGTCAGTGGTTGTAATCATGTCAGCGTCTGAGTGTAAAGAGCCTCTAAATTACTGTAGTAAGCAATTCTAGCAATTCAGTGGGCGATGTGCAGCATAGAATCATTTTATAATGTTCCATTCGTTTCATTTCACAGAACGGAAATCGACACTGGTATGGAGGACCTAAATTGAATAATTCTCAGAAACGATCTTTGTCCCAGAGATAGTATACCTCTCTTCATGTTATTGGCCACTTGGCCATTTCAAGTAAAATAAAAAAAATTATATCCTACGCCACAAAATGTTCAGGACTTCTGACTTAGAAAGAATCAAAACAGGTAGAACATCAGGCTCCCGGTTGGTCAGGTCTCCGGCTCAGTTTCTGAGTGTATCCAGTGTGGCTACAGGGATCCCTCTGTACACTCTTCCCAGAAGCACAAAGTCTTAACAGCAAACATATTTCATTTTTAAGTATATTCAACTTTAGAGCTTCTTTTTCTAAGTTTGGCGCAATAAAAACAGCACGCAGCATTGCACGTGCATTCTCGACCGTGGCACTGTTCTTTGGAACACTGCAAGACTAAGATAACTTTATAAATACCAAGTTACAGTAGTTCTTTTTGGTTCATATAAGTAAATTCTAGATCAAGTAACAGAACTTGTGATTTCAGATGAATTTTTCATGTTTCTCTGCCTCTCCCTACAGCTCATTTCCCTACGGGAACAATTGGAATATTTTTTGAAGTGAGAGAGCCTTCAGCCTGGCCCATGAACCTTGGATTCACTGTGTAGACCGCTGAAGACTGGATGAATTGTATGTGTTTCTGTCCCTTTCATTGCCTTATGTTGAGTCATTTGTATTTGTTTATCTGAACCTTTGTTTGCTAGTCCAATTCGAAGTTTGGGTTGCATAGAAAGGGACAGAATATAAAAAAGTAGTAGACCTAAAAACCCAGCTCAGTATGGATCTTTGCTTCTCTTTACCAATTTGAGAATTGCTTATACTGCTTCTGTGTTGTTGGTGCCATCAGATGATTCAGCCATGCTTGCCAAAGACAGATAGTCTAACCTGAAGGCCATACAGCCTTAGTTTGCATATGTTTTTCCAGTTCCCTTCTCCTGTTAATTTTAAATATTTCCTAAAACGTAGAACAAATCATTTCTACCAAAGGCTAGGACCTGCCACCGTGAATTAAGTGCCTACCTCACAGCAGTTAATGCTAGGTTGCGTCCTGTCTCTGTTAAGTAATAGGAGCTGCTTTCCTGCTCAGGGATGATTTCTTGCTGCTGCTATCTTTGTTCTGTTGCATTTTTAGAACTGTCTCTGGTTATTATTTGCCAGCGAAGAGAATAGTTAGACCAGAGACGAAATTCTGAGCTGTTATTCTTATTCTGAGCCTCTTCATCCTAACCCCTGCCAGAAGAGGTTAGGAAAGAATAGATGCCTGTGATGCCTGTGAAGACTCCCTTAAAAACCCTGGGTGGGTTTGTTTTTTTCTGCTGTATTGTTTAAGTTTTCTGGTCTGTGTTCTTTAAACAATAAATGAATTTCTCGTTTTAAATGGATTGCTGTCACTTTATTAAACCGCTTCCATGATGAGTGCACTCCTATCCAAAAGGAAACTGGAGAGACAGGCAGTAAACTCTACCATTAGGAAATGACAGAAGATGGTGTCAGTACTGGGGTATCCTTCTAAAGAGCCCTTGGGATAACTCCTAATGAACTAAGCCAATCGTCTCCTATCAACCATATAGCACTGGGATTTCGAGAAAGCGTATAGAGAAGCGATAAAAATGTCAGCTCCAGTATTCACATCCAATTACATTGTAGTAGAAAGAACACAAGGTTAGAATCTTGGCTCTGCCTTTCACCTTGGGCAAGTCCCTACACCTCCTAGAGGCTCTGCTATTTTCTCATCTGGAAATCAAGAGTGATAATGCTTATGACCAAGAGGCATCTGAGGGTTTTCTGGAAGCAGTCCGGCTAGAACCAGGTCTGGTCCCAATTGATGGAGTCAGTGCAGCTCTAGGAAATGTACTCCCAAGTTTTCTGCGCCACTTTTAGTGCTCGCATTCCAAATTGAAGTTAATAAGTCAGGAACAGTGAAGAGCAGGTCTATATGTATGGGCAGGGCCTGTGGAGGAGGATGGAAGACAGAAAGAATGTTGGGGGCAGATGCAGGGAAGAAGTGGGACTAAGGGACCTAGACATGTTAAGGGCAAATGAAATGAAGATAAGGTTAGGAGAGAAGATAGAGGACAGCTTGAAAACCAAGATGATAAAAAAAAATTTTTTTTTCAGGAGTGTCTGGGTGGCTCGGTTATTTGGGCATCTGACTCTTGGTTTTGGCTCAGGTCATGGTGTCAGTGTCGTGGGATCACAACTGCACTGGGTGTGGAACCTACTTGGGATTCTCCCTCTGCCCATTTCCCTGTGCTCTTGTGGTCTCTCCCTCTCTCTCTCTCAAAAAAAAATTTTTTTTCAGAAACCCAGGCCTTAAAAGATGAGAAGGAGAGTGGGGGAAAGGAATTGAGTGTCAGAGGCAGAAGGTGTAGGGGAAGAAGCAGGGTTTGAAAAGAAGACAAGCCTTTCCAGATGAAGAAAGGCAGAGGACTAGAGCAGAAAGAGATAGAAAGCCCCTTCAGGACGTGGCTGGAAAGACTGAGGCTAGCGAGGGCGGCATATATGCCACAGGTGGCCCCTAGAGGTGGGAGAGGTAGAAGAGCCCTACTTCAGCCTCTGTCCAATACCATAGCCCAAGAGCAGCCAGAACTGTGCTGCCGAGAGACTGGACGGAAGGGAAGACAACAGCAAAGGGGCAAGGGCAAATCCACACGTCGGCAGTGACCTTCCATTCCTTCTGCTGCCCCATCTCACTGTAACCCAGGGTAACTGCTTCACCACTGCCCTCCAGTCACCCAACGCTTATTGCCGTCCTGACTCCCCACCTTACCTCAACACACACACACACACACACACACACACACACACACACACACACACACGATACCTCATGAAGTTTTCTTTTTCTACAGTCCCGTGATTCTGAATTTTGCAGTTACAGACCTGCCTGGCCAATATGGTATCCACCAGCCACATGTGGGCTTCGAGCCCTTGACATTTGGCTAGCTCAAACTAAGACGTGCAGTACGTGTAAAATACACACAGCTGCTCCAGGCTGGGGCCCTGCCGACTTTGCACTATTAACCCAGGCCATGCAGGCAGGCCTCCACGGCAGGCTGCCCCAGGCCTTGGCAGAATGCCTGTGATCCTCCTAGAACACGGGAAGATAGGCAGTCTCATGAGAAGTGAGGTGCAGAACTTTCAGCCTGCCACACCACCCGCAAAGGGTACAGGGTAAAGGCCATAAAACCGCTTAGCTGTAGTGTGGAATTGGCCACTCAGCAATAGGGTGTCCCACCATTCATGCTGCGTGTCCTCAGGCCCCTTTCGTTTCAGTGTCATCCTGTGAGACGAGGGATGCAGGGAGGTGCTACCATGGCTGATCTTGCTTTTGCTGTCTCTATAAGTAATAAATCGTCTGGCTCTATGTGGGCTTCTTGTTTTGTTTTGTTCCAGCTGAATCTGTCAGCCTGCTTGACAATTTCTAAGACTAAGTGGAAAAAAAAAAGAATACAAAGTATCTCAATAATTGTTTTATACTGATAACACATTGAAATGATGTTTTGGATATATTGGTTTAAATGTTAAAATTAATTTCACCGGTTTATTTTTTTTTAATTTGGCTGCTAGAAAATTTGTGTATATGGCTTGCAGTATGTTTCTATTGCACAGTGCTGTTATAGATTGGTGAGAGGAAAAAAATGGTCGTGGGGAAGAGGGACTCACAGGGTTTTATTTTGCCAGAAAATGACATTTAAAAAAAAAACTATTTTCATAGTTTGATCGCCATAGTTACAGGGACATTTTAACACTCCAAACAAATATATATACCCATAATAAAAGACCTTTAAATTGAATAAATGTAACCCTATGGAAACTAACTGCATTATCCTGATTTTTCTCATATTGCTTCAGGCTGGTGAAAAATCCCTCAGATTGATGAGGATGGTATTTAAGTAGCATTGCTGTAGAGAGTTCCTCCCAGGAGGGGATAACTGGCTAATTTGTGTGGGACCTTGAGAGGCAACCAATCCAGCTAACAATAGCGGATGGGGCTAGCGCAGGTGACTTTCTTTTCTTTTTTCTTTTTTCTTTCTTTCCTTTTCCTTTCCTTTCCTTTCCTTTCTTTTCTTTTTTTTCTTTTCTTTTTCTTTTTCTTTTCTTTTCTCTTTCTTGCTATCTTTTTCTTCTTTTATTTTCGTCCAGCGGTGTTGAACTCATCTGGCAGCCTATGTTTTGTAGTATTCCTGTGGCTTCTTGGCCCACCCTCTCTTCCCACACCCAAATGAGGGAAGGATGTGGGATATCAGAGTCAGAGTATAACCCGAAGAAACAAAGTAAACAAATACAAATTTATTCTTTTCAAAGCAGAATTCCAGGGAAAGGGGAAAAGCACCACGGTGAGTGGCAATCAAAGTTAACCAGTTTGTTCCCAGCCCCACCCCTTTGTCCCAAACTCTCCTAGACTTGTGTGCCACCCTTGCCACCTCCCCCTCCCCTGGATCCCTTCCCCAGCTTCCATTTCTGAGACCAGTTCTTACAGCCAGCAAGCAGCAGAGCAGGCCCCACTCTGGCCTCAATACTGCCCTGGGCACAGCAAGGACATTCAGCAGGTCCCCCCCAAATGCAGCAGCTGTGGGAGGAGAAGGAGGCTGGGAGCTGGGCCCTGGCCTTGAGCCTTTCCCTCTCCCGCAGCCAGTGGTGTTAAAAGAGTAAGAAGGAGCTGAAGTATTCCTTTATTCCCAGGGCCAGATTTTGGCAGGGAGGCCTGGAGATAGAGCTGCCCAGCTGAGCAGCTAAGTCTCCACAGCCCTAGGGCAGGGGCCCCAGTCTCTCCCCCAGGACTGTTTATCTTTAGGCAGCTTAACTTTCTGGACTAGCTGTCACCCATGTCAAGGGAACTTTAATGAGATTCTTGGCCTGAACCGGTGTCAGAGGCCACGAGTCGGCCATTGAGAATGCGTGCTCAAGGAATGTCCTAGCATGAAGCTGGGCATGGAGCCCAGATCCCAAACACACACCTCAGGCAGCACGGGTGTTCCTTAAAATTAACCTGGAGGGAAAACATCTCCCAGCATTGGGCTCTGCCTGACCTCATGGTTTCTCATTACTGTGGCCTGCCAGCCCTGTTCCTGGAGCACAAGAAACGCAAAACAGGTTTCTCTACAGGGAAATATTTCCAAAGTTTGGGCCTTGAAGGAAATGGGCACTCGAGAGCCTTGATTTCAGCCTTACCATCCTGGAGGGAGGGCACGTGTCCTCCCGGGTATGGCCCTCCTCAGGGAACCGTACACCAGATAGCTTGATGATCTATAACCGGGCAGCCTTCCTGACAAGTTCCCAGTCAGCATGACCCCACTGCTCTCACTTGGAGCAGCCGCATCCTCGTAACAGCTTTTTGGCTCTGCAGATTCTGTCGAGAATCAATTGCCTCCCAATCCTGTTTCCTGATACAATTTGACAACCACCCCAGTAAACACTCACAGTCCTTCGCCCCCATGCTGATCTCACAAGTCAGAGGTTTTCTTTAGGCTGCGTCCCCAGGAACTCCCTTTACCACTCCTCCAGCACAGGGCCGTAATTGAATGCGGCATCACACACACACACACACACACACAAAATACCTCTAGGGACACGATACATAACGGATGCCTCACAACATGCGACACATCTCAGTAAATCTCACCCCGATTTGGATTCATGGCACCCAAGGACCCATTTACCTCACTGCGGGCAAACTGCCCACACATGCTGCAGCGACTGTCACTGGACCCTTGAGTGATAGTACGCACAGGACCGCACACAAAGTGTCAGCGGCACCATTAGTGAGAATTCAACCCTTAACCTGCTGCTTCGGTCCACCTACAGCACAAATCCTACATAGCAAGATCTACATCTCCCCTACCATGCCTAGCCCACCGCAGTTGCCACAGGCCCTCAGCAGCCCAAGATCTCTTGGGTGAGGTGGGGGGTTATGGAAAGGGTTTTCTAGGACTTCCAGGGTAAAAGATTGTTTCATAACATCTGCCCTTCTAAGGCTTAGGCAGGATATGCCTCAAAGACCCTGAGCTCCCTGACCTATAGCAAATTTCTTCTATCCCATTCCTGCCCACAAACTAGGCCCCTACAAATATGGCCTCCCTTCGCCTCCTACTCCCCCCGTCATGGACGGATGCCCATGCTCTGTGTTTGATGCCTGCCTACTGCCTGTTCACCATACATCCAGATACCCAGTCCTCCCATCTAGAGACTTCATGAGCACCAAGGCAGATGTCATGGTTAGGTCTGATACCCTGGACCTGTGGCTTAGTGCTCCCTAGCCATTCAAGAAGGAGGCAATCCTAGGCTTCTGGACCCAAGCTGCTGCACTCCTTCCCCTGCAGCAGATAAATCTAACTTCCCAGCAGTTCTCCCCACTGGCCCGCTGCTCGATTGTAACAGAGCACCCCAACTATCTCACCCTCCTGACCTTGTTGGCAGCCACTTCTTTCTTTAAGACCCTGAGCCAGACTTAGGAACTGGAAGGGGCTGGAGGGTGTTCTCTGTGTCTTAGCTTAGGCCAACAGAAGCCCATCTGTTCCTTCTTGTCTGCATGGGATGAGCAGAGCTTGCCTTTGCTCTATTTCGGCACCTGACCCGTTGTTTAGGGGAAGCCCAGGAAAATTCATCCAAGGCCCAGGTCTCAAGGGAACAAGATTTGGAATGAGTGAAGAGAACAGAGTGACTCTTCATATTAGATTCCATTGTGGCCACAGGCTTCTGTTGCTTTGGTCTTGAGGACAGCTCACCCCAAACAGGAGTAGAGAGACATCCTAGGGGAGCAGCCAGGATGCATCTCTCTGTCCAACCAGAGGCTGGGGCTAACAAAGAGCAAGGCAGAACATTAATACTTTTAGAGGTATTAGAATTTAATGTGTGAGTGAGGCCAGGGGAGTACTGATGTACAGTAGATCTGCAGGATAGATACGTATGTATATCAACTTAGGCAAATTAAATCAATTGCAGAGCTCTAGGTTATAAAGCTCCTTTTGTAGAAAGCTGCCTAAGTGGGCTCTGACTCTGTTCAAGTTTCCCAAGCCCACTCCCCCACCCCCCCCATCCCCTTCTATCTACTCTGAACAGTTTCTGGATAAAGGGCTTACGGTATATGTAGCCTAGAAAGAGTTAGTTTACTTTGAGGATCGGGTTCACCTTCCAGAGTTAGAAAGACCAGTTTTATGCAAAGGAAGGCCTTGCTGTTGTCTGGGTGGAAAGTGGAGGGCTTCCTGATTTGTGGCCAGCGGCTCCTAGGAAGGGACAGCTATTTAGGGTTGCCGCTTGCATCTGTCTTATGAGTAGCTGGGAACAATCAGCCACCTCATCTGATTCGACCTGAAAGAAACAAGGGTCCCAGCCTGCAAGAGGGTTGGGCAGTCACACTCCTCCAGGCTAGTGAGTGACTTCTTCTTCCTCACCCAAGGAGAGCAAGACCCCCTCGCTGAGCAAGCTGCTGCCCCTACCCCAGCACTGTGAGGGCAGACCGGGATGAGCTAAGGGTGGCTTCAGCTGGATTCCCAGAGCAACTCAGCTGGTGTCTCAGGATGCTCAGGCCTTCAGGAAGGAGGAGAATCAGGGTTTAGGGGGAGAGCTAAGCCCATAAATATCTCTTTAATGTTTCCCAATGTACGGTGTAAGTAAGAATCAGAATGAACCGTTCCCCCCGCCTTGAGGAATGTCTGCCAGGACCTGAGGCAGAAGGAACTGAAGATACTTGAAGGGGAAACAACATCTAGGTAGCATCAAGATGGCTAGAGAGAGGCTGTCAAACTAAAATAGTATGACGCACACTGCCCAAACATTTTCAGTGGCACTTCTTTTGCGGGGGAGGGTTGTGTCTTGGGGATACCCTTCTGCCTCCCTGAGTTGGGCCAGAGAAGAGGGCTAACCCCTGTGGATTCATACTGCTGGAACCCTGGGGTCATCAGGCTTCCTTATCTCCATAATTCCATGGAGAAGGGAAAGGGGCTTATGGGCACTGCTTAGCTCTGCGAGGCGGCTTCTCTGAATGGCCTCCAAGTGCCATTTGCCTGGACTGCAACAGAAACAGACTTAAGGGACTGGTCTCAAACTTGAGGATTAAAGGGCACATTTCTAGAGTTGAGGGAATCATGCCTCTCCCTCCCCCAGCCCTGAAGCATCCACTTCACATACTAGCGGATCCCTGCGGCTGCCCAGAGCCCAAATAACTCTGGCTGAGGAATGTGGGCCCGGTGGGGACTGGAAAGGTTGGGTGAAGGCTGATGGAAGACTTTGACCAGAACCGGGAGAGGACTATGGATTATAGGATGGGGATCTGGCTCCATCAAGAGGCCAACAGGGTGTTGGCAGTCACATCAGAGCTGCGCACACTGGGGAAGGCGTGGCGGAGCTTCTCCATGATGTCCTCCAAGCACAGGCTGACATCTTGGCTCTTTGACCCCACATCATCTAAGTTGGAAAAGAGAGGTTTGGGAAGAGAACTAGAGAGTCCCTGCTGAGGCCAAGGGGCTGAGGTGGGATGCTGCCTGCTTAAGGACAAACCCATAGCATTTGTGTCTTCCCCGCACAATGCCTAGTACATAGGAAGTGCTCAATATACACGTGCAGAATAAGCAAACAAATGCATCGGTCAGTAAGGCAACCTTATCCCTGATGCTAAACTCAAAGCCATGAGGGGAAATCAGTCCCAGCCCTAGCAGGACCTTGGGCAGATCTGGGGCAGGATGAAGCCATGGAGGAAGGGGCTGGGAGGGGCCGGGAGAACTTACCTGCAGCCTCAGTATCTGGAGTAGTCTGTCCCTTCTCCTGGGGGTGACTGCCTTCTGACTGCTGCGGAGAGGAAGCTAGGGACGAGCCTGCAGAGCCATTGCCATCGGATTCGGCGGGTGGCTAGCAAGAGGTGAGGCACAACTTAAGAGGCTTTGCTTTTCCGACCTTACTTTGACTCCTGAGTTTAGAAGGGGTTTTAGAGACCTCATGCCCATCCCTTTGCCCTTGGACTTTAAGAGGTTTTTGGTAGTTCCCCAAACAGTGGCTTCCCCTTTTAAGAAACTTCTTAGAATACTCAGTGACCAGTTACCTAATTCCTTCAACAACATGTGTCAAAGGTTCCCAGTTCTTATAAGGATGGCATTGCACCTAAAGGTCTCTTGCTGTCATCTCAGCTATAATTAAGCTATTTAGAACACAGCTGTTCCTGAAAATATAGAGTTGCACACCTGATCCTCGGTTCATGATATAATATATGTTAAGACCTCCAGGAATTCATCTAGAGGCTATCCCTTGGAGGAGCTGGGGAAGAGGCATTGGGTGGTATTACTTGGCATACATACATAGTGATAATACAGTTGACCCTTGAACAATGCGGGGTTAGGGGCACTGACTGCCCGCTCTGTGCAGTCAAAAATCCGTATATAGGGGCGCCTGGGTGGCACAGCGGTTAAGCATCTGCCTTCGGCTCAGGGCGTGATCCCGGCATTATGGGATTGAGCTCCACATCAGGCTCTTCTGCTATGAGCCTGCTTCTTCCTCTCCCACTCCCCCTGCTTGTGTTCCCTCTCTCGCTGGCTGTCTCTATCTCTGTTGAATGAATAGATAAAATCTTTAAAAAAAAAATCCGTATATAATTTTGACTCCCCAAAACTTAACTACTAATAGCCTGCTGTTGACCAGAAGCCTTACTGATAACATAAACAGTAAACAAACCTAGTTTGTATGTATTATATTCTACATTCTTACAATAAAGTCAGCTAGAAAAAAGAAAATGTTATTAAGAAAATCATAAGGGGTCGCCTGGGTGGCTCAGTCGGTTGTGCGTCTGACTCTTGGTTTCAGCTCAGGTCATGATCTCAGGGTTGTGAGATTGAGCCCCGAGTTGGGCTCTGCACTTAAGACTCTCTCTCTCCCTTTCCTTCTACCCCTCTCCCTCTCTTTCCCTCTATAAAAAAAAAAAGAAAAAAATCATAAGGAAGGGAAAATACATTTACAGTACTGTACAGTAAAAAATCCACACATAGGGGCACCTGGGTGGCTCAGTCAGTTAAGCATCTACCTTTGGCTCAGGTCATGATCCCAGAGTCCTGGGATCCAGCCGCATAGCCCCACATTGGCTCCCTGCTCAGCGGGGAGTCTGCTTCTCCCTCTACCTCTGCCCCTCTCCCCTTGTGTGCAGGTTCTCTCTCAAATAAATAAATAAAATCTTTAAAAAATCCGCATATAAGTGGACCCACACAGTTCAAACCTGTGTTGTTCAAGGGTCAACTATAATTGGTAACATTTACAAAGTATTTACTACATTCCTGGCATTGTGCTAAATTCTTTAAATACATTATCTCATTTCATGTTCACAATTCCATGAAGTTGGTATGTTATTATCCCTGTTTTACAGATGAGGGAACTGGTGATAAGTGGGGCTAAGTAACTCTCCTAACAACCTGACATTGAGGAATTGGCAGAGCCACGTTCAAACCCAGGGCTGTCTGACTCCAGAGCTACTCTATGTCATATATAGGACCTCTCAAAGATGAGAGGGACAAACGGGAACGAAGAGCTCCCTTCCCAGCAAAAATCTTTCTCTCGCCCAGCACGTCCAAACCTGCTTCTTCCCAGCATACACCACAGTAGCGAAATCAACGTTTTGGATGATTCTTTGAACTCTGTTCTTTCGATACCAGATTCAAATGGGTTGTGGGGAAGTGAGCACTCCGACTTGGCCAAGCGCACACCGGCCCCATCTCCCTCCTCCCCTCCCCCCCACCTACCCTAATCATCAGCCCAGTTCTCTTCAGAAAGTCATCCAACAGCCCCTGCCTGGGAGCTCTTTCTTTCCTCCCCTTTGCTGCACTCCCCAGGGCCCCACTTCTTGGAGCTGGGGGCATGGGCAGTTCTGGTCCTGCCCCCCCTGGCTCCAGCCTCACCTGCAGGAGCAGCTCCCTTAAGCGCTGCAGCTGAGACTCCAGTTGCTTATTGTGGTCCTCGAGGATCTGCATGCGTGTCTCCAGGCGGCTCTTGTGCTGCCGAAGGATGCGGGCCTCGGCCAGAAGCTCCTCATTGCGGTGGTCCTGTGCTGCCTCGGCAGAGCCCTCAGCCAGGGTGGGCGCCTCGGCAGCCTCCTCATGCTGCCACTTCAGGCGCTTCAGCTCTCCCTGGAGAATCCTGCCCAGGAGAGAGGAGCCAAGACCTATGGCCCTAACAGTGTACCGACTGTCCAGGTCCCAGATGTCCCCTCATACCCAGGTGTGAGCGCTCCCTTCGCTCTCCCAGCCCCACCCCCACCCCACCCCCACCCCAGCCACGTTCTGGCTCGAATGGCCATATCCATTCTTCTCCAGCACGTATGTCATTTACTCTGCCATCCTTGGGCCTCAGAGCAGAGAGAGTTGACATTTCATATAACAAATGTCTTGGGGCTTTGATGTGTGGCTTCAGGAATTAATTCTGACCTTAAAATAAGAGCAGAAACATAGTCTGCAAATAAATGAGGCATTAGGGCCACTGACTCACCTACTCCATTTTTAGATTTTTAGATTCCAGTGGAAGACAGACAAAAGATCACCCGTCTTGCCTCTTCTCCCCACTCACCCTCCTCTTTGGCCCAATTTGAGCACCCCTGTTGAGTCATCAAGAAACAGATTCCAAAGAGATGGTCTACTTTTCGGGACATTACTTTGTTTTGCAACAGAATCACTCTCTCACCAATGCTTCCCCCGGGCCTGCCCACTGCTGATGTAACACAGTGCTTCTCAAACTATCCGTAGCAAAAAAAAAAAAAAAAAAAAAAAAAAAAAACAACCCAGGCGAGGTGGGGGTTCAACCACTGTGGACCAGTAAGTGGTCCAAATGCCTATGGCTAGTACACAGCTCACATCGCATGTGACTTGCCACACAAGTTCAACAGCATGCACATGGGTCTACACCTGATTCAATGAAAAGTCTGCTAATTATGTGCATGGAAGACATGGCAATGTCGAATGGCTATAAAAGTTTCTAGAAGCTTCCTTTCTATGTCTGTATTTATCATCTTGTCTTGAACCCATAGCGAACACTTGGCTGACTGGCCCTGTTCAAAGGACTTGCCACTCCAAGTAGTCTGCTGGCCAGCAGCATGGGTTTCCCCTGGGAGCTGGTTAAAAAATGCAGAACTCAGGCCTCACCCCAGACCTGTGACTCAAAACCTGCATTTTACCCAGCTCCCCAGGTGGCTTGTATTCACACTAAGCTTTGAGAAGCACTGGTCTGAGGAATACTTCGGGTTCTATCGCTTGCCCCCAAAGTGGCTTGAACCCTTTGACACGGGCCCCTACTGACACCCGTACTTTATGGAAATTAATGTCATCGTTGTAATCTTCACTTTCCCTCTTCCAGTCCTCAGATACTCCATGCACTGTGACCCTTCTCTTGTTTTATTACTTTCAGTGAGTGGTAAGTGCCTCTTTCCCTTTCCAACACTGAAAGTTCCTCGAGGGCAGAGACATGCATTCTCTGTTCTGCATTCTCTGTGTTTGCACTCTCTCTGCTTGCGTCTACTGGGTACTTGAAAATATCTGGATGAGCACTGGGTGTTATATGCAACTAATGAATAATTGAACACTACATTGAAAACTAATGATGTACTATGCAGTGGCTAACTGAATATAATAAAAAAATACTTGGGATGGGTTAAAAGAATTCAAATAATGATCACAATAGCTAACATTTGTTGAACTCTTACTATAAGCCAGGTACTGGCTAACACATTTATATGCCTGATTTCGTTTGCAATTCACAAGTGACCCTAGAAGGTAGGGTCCTAGTGACCCTATTATCATCATCCATATTTTATAGATGAGGAAATGAAGGATCACAAAATATTAAGTCACTTGTTCAAGGCCACATAGCTAGGATGTGGAAGTGTCAAGGCTCGAAATTAAACTGTTTGACTCTCAAACCCACATAGATCTGTGCCGTCACCACACCCACCGGTTCTCATCCTCTAAGTGGGCCAGGATCTTCTCTAGCTCCCCCTTGCTTTCTGTGGCCACGCTGCATGAGGCCTGCTGTCCAAAGGCTGGCTCCCGGTCTGTAATGGGGCTGGAGTGCCGCAGCAGGTACTGGTCCTCATCTCTGCGTGGGTGTGGGGAGAGAAGAGGAGGTGGCCAGGCAGTGAACCAAGAAACATCTCAGGGCATGAGTTCTCAGCTCCCAACTCTGGCCCCAGGAGACATAGGCTGGAAGATTCACTTCTAAGTCACATAGAGAGGGAAAGGCTATATATTCAGGTCTAGAGGAATGAAAGTGTTTAAAGGTGGAAGAGGTCGTAGTTGAGGGTATAGGAGGGAGGATTTTCAGGATGCTGGGGCTTCTGGGTTCTACCTAAAGCCCCCTGGGAAGAAATGAGCAAATCACTTTCCGGTCTGTGCTGTTCCCTGACCGTGTCCTCCTTCTCTTCCTCACCCCGCAGGGGGCTCAATGCCTGTCTAAGTTTCAATCAGGGCCAGCTTGATCCATTGGCAAGTAGCTCCTAGGCCCCCCCGGAGCTTGCCGGGAACCTCTGTAGGGATAAGGGGCCCCTTCTCTGAGCTATAACACTGGGAATCTCTCTGGTCACACTTCAGTCAAGTCCCTGGTATCTCCCCAGGGACTGGTGGCACTAAACGGGGCTTTGGCACCTTGAACCAGAAGATAATGGCTCATTTCTGCAACTTTAGATGAGGGCATATTCTTCTTCTTTCAGAGTTAGGCATGGAAGAATGGGATATTGCAAGAGGAAGGGACCTGGGCAGTTGGCAGGTCAGTTGATAGAGGGTCCTTCCTCGGGTCTTCTAGGACCCTAACCACCACACGTCCCTCCCCTTGAGGATATATCCTTCTCAAATGGTGGCAGAGGGATCCCAGGGAGAACTATTCCTGGAAAATAAGCAGCTGTGAAAACTTACATGCTGTCATCTGGGGACAGGCTGTCATTAAAGAAGGAACAATTCTGACTTTCCATCTCAGCAAGCCTGAGAAGAAAGAGCAGGAACAGAAGGGAAAGCAGGATTGGGGGGGGGGTCTGCTTTCATTTCAAGGACTCTAATCCCGCAATAGAATCATTAGCTTTGGAGGCTGCCCAACCACCCTTGAGTGTTGGGCCTTGCTGGCTGCCACATACCCCACAGTGCACATCCCCCTGGTCTTGACTCCATTCTCTTTGCCCTGACTGAAGACCCCATCCCCCTTAGACTCTTTAAAATCTCCCTCCCCCAAACCTGGTGGTACCTGCTGGCAAAATGCTCAATGCGGGAGTGTGTGTCAGCGTGTGGCAACATCGGGGAAGAAGCCAGCCTAGAAGAAAGAAGTGGACTCAGAGGACCCAGGAATGGGCAGCTGAGCAGTCTGTTTCCTCATTACCACCCTCTCCACCCTCCACCACCAAACTAGGGAGTTGGGCAAGAGTTGATGGGAACGGGATACAGAGACTGGATTCTAATCTATTTCTCGGACCCGATCCCTAGTGAGGCCCAAGCTGAACTTCCTTGTTGCTAGTCGGGTTTGCCTTGGAACACTCCTCTAGCCCGCGTGGGACTCAGCCCCTAGACGGCATCCCCAGCTCAGCAGGGCCCACTGCCCCCTCACTCAGCCCCTGGTACTCACGTTTCACTGTAGTCAGCCTCCAGCACTGACTGCACAGGCAGATAACCTCGCTGAGGGTGTTTGCTGAAATAATGCTTTGAGCGGAATTTGTTCTTTAAGGTTGTGGCAAAGTCCCTCATGTTCTCACTGGATGTGGTCTAGGGGGAAACAGGGCAGAGGGACTCATCCAAATGGCTTTGGGATGCTGGGAAAGTGTGGCTGCCCCCCTAGAGCAGGGAACATGACCGGTAATCTACTCTTGTTCATGCCTACCACGCTCCACTCCCAGAAAAAAGTTGAGAAGGATATACTGCCAAACTGTGAACGCTGGTTGCCTCTGGGAAGTTGGACTGGAGAGGTGGGGGCAAGGCTGAGGAGAGAGGGGGACTTGCATCTTAGACTTTATACACCTCTGTGGAATTCGAATCTTTTACAGTAATTTCTAAAGTAGCTTCTTCTAAAGATACTATATTTCTAAAGTCATTTCTTAAGTAGCTTTAGATAAATCCTAGGGGCATAGAAGATGAGCAGGAGGTAGAGGATTATCAGTCCACCATCTCAAGCCAGTTTTCTCTGTACGTTTCTTTTGAAATGATAATAAAGGAAAAATAAAGGGCAAGTCCCCTGCTGCCACTGGATCACACATGTTTCTGAGCTGACGGACTTTGGAGAAGAGACAACGATTTGGAGAGATGGATTATGGGCAACCACGTTGAAAGATGGAGAGGTAGGGTGGGAGAGAACAGTGGGGTGGGGAGCTGGCAATATGCTTGCGACTTTGGGAGTATCTGTGGGGCAGAAAGGGATATAAGAGTTTGGGGAGTAGGGTCCGCTCAGGGAACTAAGCTTGGAGATATGGGTCCTGAACACAGCAGAGGAGAAATTCTCTGAGTGGAGTTCAGGAATGCTGACCAACCTGGGCTCTGGTAGCTATGAAGGGCATAGTTTCCAATGAAAACCAAGTGGAATTTGGGGACCCAGGTAAAGAACATACTCTTTTTTTTTTTAACCTCCAAGAGACTGAGTAATTGATTTGAGCACAAACTTTGGAATTGACTAGCAGGTATGGAAGAAATGACAAAGTAGCAGGTGAAGACCAGGTGACGGGAGCCATGAAGGAAGCTAGGCAGGAGAATTTAAAGTGAGCAATGGAAGGAAGGCTAGTTGCCTAGAACTGCCTTCCTCTCTCTATTTTTTCCCGAGAATTTTCTCTGCAGGAAAATAGTAAATGCCTTTCAAATGGCCATGAGTGTCCTGGGCTGCTATAGCCAGGAATCCCCCAAACTGGTGAATCACCAGGATTGTTGGGAGAACGCTCCCCAAAGGAGAGTGGAATATAGTTAGTCCATACTCGGCCAAGTGGATCGAGGGCCTAGAACCTGATTGCTGCCTCCCCCTCCTGCCCCGCCCAGAGGCTCCATACCGGGGTGTAATACTCCATGATGGGGTAGTGAAGCTTGTTGCCTTTGCTGGCCCTGCCTGTCAAGAAGCAGGTCTGGCAGATGTCCACGTTAAATTGTTTCAGACTCCGGTACCTTGGGGAGACGAGAGGTGGTAGGACAGAGAATCCAATGTACCACAGTGACCTCCCCATTTCCCTAACTTCCAAATATACACACACACATTAGAACAGGGTGAGGCATGGAGTCATAATGTGTTCAATCTCCCATTCATAACAGTGACTGTGTCCTCACTAGATGACTAGCCTTATTCTAGAGACCATAAGCCTCCATGGAATTTATATGCTCAGAGTCCCAGGAAGTGTGGGAAACAGCATTGCCTCGCCATCTTTTTTTTTTTTTTAAAGGTGGCAGTTGGGAGGGGTAAAGAACTTGTAATATCAAATAGCTTTCTTTAAAAAAATGATTATATTTATTTATTTGAGAGAGAGAGCCAGCACAAGCAGGGTGAAGGGCCAAGGGAAAGGGAGAAGCAGGCTCCCCACTGAGAAGGAAGCCCAATGCAGGGCTCGATCTCAGGACCCCAGGATCATGACCCAAGCTGAAGGCAGACAACCGACTGAGCCACCAGGGCGCCCCTCAAATAGCTTTCTAAACAAAGATGTCTCCAAAGGGTCCTGTCTCACAGGTACCACCACCTATGTTGGAGAAGTTACACTTCTGATACAAAGGCACTTATTCTACCAGCCCTGAGCTGGGAAGTTGCCTAAGTTATTTCCAAAACTTGTTTATAATAATAACTCAGGGCGCCTGGGTGGCTCAGTCGGCTAAGCGTTGGTCTCTGATTCTGGCTCAGGTCATGATCTCGGGGTTGTGAGATTGAGACACACATCAGGCTCCACTCTAGGCATAGAGCCTGCTTAAGGATTTTCTCTCCCCCTCTCCCTCTGCCTGCCCCCTCCCAGGGCTCATATTCTCTCTCTCTCTCAAAAAAAATAATAAATATAATAATAATTCTATTAGTACTGAATATTGACTAATCCTTCAGATCCAGTTCCAAAGCCTGGTGAACAGCCCAGACCTAGTACTACAGAAAGGTGAAACGCCTACACTTAGAGAAGTCAGAGGATCCAACATCTAGTCCTGGATCTAGACTCACCAACTGTGTGAAATTCGGCAAGTCGTATGCCACCAGCGTACCTCATTGGCTTATAAAAACCATGGTGGTTGTAGAGAGAGTGACTTCATGCTTTCAAAAAGTTGAAAAACTGAGCATTTTATGATGAAAGCCAAATTCAGGGTAGTGGTAGGAGGAGGGGAATGTAACCAGGGAAAATTTAAACATATTGCGATCATGCTTTCTTTCTTCAGCCGGGTGGTGGGTGCATACCCCGGAGTGCTGGAGCTGGCTCAAACCAGTTCACAAGAGTCAGCTGTTGAAATTTCAGGGACTTTTTTCCAAGCCAGTTGTTAAATACAGCCATTTTATATATATATATATATATATACTTATATATATATATATATATATATATATATATATACTCACAATTAAGTAAATGATATTAAAAAAAAAGGTAACAAATACTCAGAACTCATCACCTCCTGATTATTTTTCTATTATCTATGCTCTTGAGGTTCAGTCTATTGTATCTGCATGCTGTCTGTCAATAGTGTACAACCATGCATCTCTTCTCAACCTCTTGTGGGTAGTTGGACATCAGCCACGGTGGGAGCATTTACATCATGGAAATTAGCAAATACTACAAATCAGGTCTGGGCTTCTGTTTGTTTGTTTTGCTTTCTGGGGAGTCTGTTGCAAACCATTTGCCAGCATACCATTTGGTACAGAGGT
Organism: Ailuropoda melanoleuca; assembly: GCF_002007445.2. Taxonomy (NCBI): domain Eukaryota; kingdom Metazoa; phylum Chordata; class Mammalia; order Carnivora; family Ursidae; genus Ailuropoda; species Ailuropoda melanoleuca. The sequence continues at coordinate 69,372,359 of NC_048218.1, read as the reverse complement.
GTTCTTATATGTCAGGATGCTGGGGCTTCTGGGTTCTACTTAATGTTCCCTGGGACACAAGGAACAAACTACTTCCCTTTCTGTACTGTTTCCCCACCCCACCCCGTTTCACTTTTCTATGCATTTTTTGTAGGTCTGGAACACTTCGTAATATAGACGAAAACAAAAGAAAGCATTTCACCATTTCCAGCTTTTTAAAACGTCAAACATTCTGCAGTGAATAGGATTACAACAATATATAATGGTGTGCCATAGATTAGCTATAATTATATAATTATGGAATACATTGTTTCATAATATATGATTTTATATGTAACATGGCCTTCTTATTATTATCAGTCCGGCAGGTATTGCCTTCCCTACCTGAAGCCCTTGATGGGGCACTGTCTACAGATAGAGCACTTGGTCTGATGCTTCACTTGCTCAGCAATGGTGACCCGATGCAGAACAGCCAGCCACACCATGGATTGGGGCTCCAAGTTGACCCACTCTAGGAACTGTGAGGCTTCAATGACTGACTTCCCAGTGCTCTAGGGAAACAAGAAACCCAATGACAATAACTGAGGCCCTTGTCCCCAGAATGGCAGCCCTCAGAGGGGCAAGAGACCCAGCAAGGCCTGGGTTGGCCTATGGCCTATTCTACAGAGGTGTCCACCTTCTGCCTTGTCCTAGTCGAGCCGGCATTGCTCCCCCCCCCCCCCCCCCCCCCCCCACCAGCAGGACTCTGACCTTAAAAGCCCAAAGAACCCTCTGCTTTGTTGTTCCATCTGAACAAACTCCCTTACAGCTGAGTAGTTCAGATCGGAAGCCTTGTTCTTAGTTCTCCCTCCCTTCCTCCCACCCTCCCTCTCATCATCTCTCCCCAGTTCCATACTCACAAAACGGAAGCAACTACGGACACTGGGCTCCACATTGCTGCCCCCAAAGGCTGCCACTTCCCCCAGCTGGCGGGGCACCTGAATGGCCTCATGAAGCAGGACACCGAGGTGGCGCTGGTCACACTGGCTGCCTGAGTTGGCTACTTGGCTGAAGAGGTCTGCTGGCCGCACCATAAGTCATGGCCAACCCCGAAGCAGCAACAGCCAGAGAATGGTGTAAGGAGAAGGAACAGAAAAGGAAGACAGGGAAAGAGCACATTGACTTAGGTAATGACTTTCAAAACTGGAATACTTAAAGGTCCATCCCTGACCTTCTAGAAGCCCTTGAGTTCTAAAAAGAGCACTCTCTGAGTTCAGAGAGAAAAACAGAGCCAGAGAGAGAGAGAGAGAACATCAGAAACAGAGGGAGAGAGAGATGTAGACAGAGAGTAGGCTGCATGTGAGACCAACACCAGACACAGATATGACACTGCCGGGAAAACAGATTCTCAAGAGGCAAGATGAAGGGGCTTGGGGTTTGGGGGTGCCTGAACATGAGTCCCCTCTTGTTCATGTAGGTCATGGAGCCTGACACTGCATGCAGTAAGCTCTAAATTCTCCACACAAATGGCAAGAAACACTGGCACAGATAATCCGCAAAGAGGAGATGATCACCTAAGAATTACCTCTAAGCGATTGTGGAACAGACTATGGTACTTATATTTGAATATGGGCTATATCTGCCCTGTGAGAACTACTCCCATCCTACCCCAACCTTAGAAAAGCTCTTTCAAAGGTTCTTGTCCATCTCATACATCGCCTGTGGCTTAGAAAATACTCAGAAGTAGAAGGCAGGCAGCCTGAGTTTTAGTTCTGGATCCTTTACTGACTAGCTTGGAGGACCTTGGGTAAGTCATGAGCCTCCCTGTGCTACGGTTCCCTCACTTGTAAATTGAGGAAATAATCACTGTCCAGTTCTTCTCAAAGGAATGTTGGGAGAAATCAATAATATCATTGCTATAAACTTGTTTTCCTCTGTCTCCTTCCCTACAAAGCTCTCCCAGACCCCTGTCATCCCTCTACTGTGATCTGACATAGCACATACCCTTTGCCATTCAGATTGTTCTAATTAACACTTTCGAAAATGCTTTCTGTGTACTTCCATCACCTCCTCTGGACTGTCAACAACTTGAGGTAGGGACCATGTCTAACTGAACCTTGTACTCACCGCACTTAGCACAGAAAAGCACAAAATGCTGTAAAGAAGACGGAGGATGGAGGGGGAAAGCAAAGGTACTAAAATCTACAGACATACCTACTATTCACCTCCCAGTAATAATCCCTATGGGGGTTAGTGTGCTCCAACCCACCCCCCGTGCAATCACATGGGAAGTTGCCAGTAGAATGTGTGACATGGCTTGAGCTTCAGACTGGGAGAGGGCTAAGCCCGATAGGCCACAGGGGAAAGGCACAAGGAAGTCAGGCCCTTGGATACCCCAGGATGCCAACTCAGAATTTGGTCAACTAATTACATTAGATCAGAAGAAGTCAACCCCTTTGGAGTGACACTGGAAATAATAACAGGCCTTAGACCCATCTTAGCCTTTGGCTGTTATGCGTTCTTTGCAATAGCCTGGACCACCATTATAATGTAGCCTGAGTTGTGTTCTGCTGAGTCATAAGACCTACCTTCTGCTTATTTCCACCCTTCCTCCACCCACTACACCTCTCCCTCTGCCCAACTCCACTCCAGACTTCGGAGCTGTACTCACACTGCAATTTTTCCTTCACTTCTGTGCCACAGAGGCATGCAATGCCGGTCTTAAAGGACAATGCCCGCATCTTCCCACTGCGACCACTAGGTTTAAGAGAAGAGACTGAGAACATGAATATACGTAACAAGTTAACATCTTGGCATTAATTTCCCTCACAGAGTTGATCCCAGCAAGGCTCTGTGCCAACCATGTCCCAAGCTGAACTAAGTCCGAGTCCACTGTGGGAGCAACCACTTCTCACCATGCCCACTTCCGATGTCCCATTTGATTTCTTCCTGGAGGCATCCAGGGGTACAAGTCCTTACCTATCAAAAACATTGAGGAGCCAGTTGAGGCTCATGTCCACACAGAGTGGCACGTTCACCAGGATGCCTCTTTCCTCCTCCAGCCGTTCATATAAGGCAGTCAGGCAGTGAATGACCTCCACCACGTCCATCACATGCTCACTGGTCTGCAGATCATGTTCACTGAAAATCTCCAGAGCTGTGGTTAAAGTTACCAGGTCCACTGGCAAGGGAAAGAGACAGGGGGAAAGGATAGCCAAGAGTAGAACTCCCAAGACTAGACAAGGAGTTAACACACACCAGCATCACCAAATCTGACTCGATCTCCAGACTAACCATTTGAAAGTAGGATACGAGATTGCCCTTCACCAAGACCCTCATCCCAAACAGGGGGATGGCAGCAAAAGGCCTCCTAAATTAACCCAAAATGTGTATATACCCCTATGTTCTTTGACATCAGTTTCAAGAAGATGGTAGGATGTGAGTAAATTCACCTCCTTTATTGTATTAACTCCTAAGGGGTCAAATTCCATTTTAAGTTTCCTTGTCTTCACACACATTCCAGTAGCAAATAGGTTTGTCCGTGAACCTTGTTCTGAGACTCTAGATACCAGTTATTAAGGCTCAGGTATGCCTGGGTAAATGTGACATACCTCAGAAAGACTTTCTCATTACCCCCAAAGCTGGAATCAGCTTAGCCAGACATGCCTGGGCTGGAAAGTTTGAATGGATAGTGTCCTTGAGAAAGGCCAGAGAGCACGTTGCCCCCTAACCACTGGCACTTGCTACAATAATTCTGCCATGTTCAATAACTCCAAGATGGCAAAGGAACACATGCTCCTGATGGCTCCAAATCTTGGGCTGGGATACTTTCTGCCACAGAACAGTTCCTTGACTGCTCATGTTGGGCAGGGACGGGACAAGGAGGAGGATAATTATGGGTTACTTTGGAAACAAGTCTGGGGTTTGGGGACAATGGAAGGCACTTGGAAAGAGCAGGTACCCACAGCTAGCATCTCCCAGTCTTTGGAGAATTCCCACCAAGCCAATCAACACTCTGGGGCCGAGGGGAGGATAAAAATGGAAAATAGCCAACAGATGAGGAAGAGTAGGAGTGGGGCGAAGGCCATGGAGAAGTGCTATGGGAAACTTACAACGCAGTGCCTTCTGGACTCTGCGTAGCTTCATGGCAGTCCGATAAGCTGAGAACTTAATGTTGTTCAGATCAGCTGCAAAGAATGGGAAGAACCACACTCAGATCAGGGCAATGCAAATTAAAACTACAACAAGATACCATATTATACCCACCAGCTTGGCAAAAAATAAAAGTCTGACAATAGCAGATGTCAGAAAAGACGTGGATAAATGAGGAGGGCTGGTGGAAGTGTAAACTGATACAATCACCTCAGAAAACGACTTGGCATTGAACATTCACATATCCCACAACCCAGCTGGCTGTGTATCCTAGAGCAGTGATTTTCAAACATTTATTGACCAAGATGCACGGTAAGAAATTCATTTGACATCATGGTCCAATATGTACACTCATGTGTGCATGTATAAATAACTGAATCAAACATTTCAGGAAACAATACCTTGCTAAATTTGATAAAGTAAAAACATAACAAATCACTAGCAAATATGACTCTTGCTAAGGATCTGTTCCGCTTTCAAATTTCCTAGTCTATTCGCGATGCACTGAAATGATGTTAGACCTGTAGACTGAAAAACATGCACAGAACGTGTGTACAAGAGCTCCTTAGCAGCACTGTCCTTTTCGTAAAGGACAAATGATAAACAGCCCAAAAGTCCATCAACAGACTGGATGAAGAAACTGTGGTATATATAATGGAACACTCTACGGCAGGGAGAATGAATGAACTATATTCACATGCATCAACACAGATAATATTTGCAACCTAATGGTGACTGTCTCTTAGTAGCCAACACTAAGGTGCATGAAAGTCACACTAATCATAGCCTGGACAGTGTCTTTCAAAGCAAATCTGGTTCACATCTCTAAGCATAATTCCATAATGTGATGGTAAAATGGCCCAGGAGGAATGTAGAGTCTCCAGTTGAGGGAGGGGGTGCAGATGGGAAAGAAAGAAAGGTTGCTGGAGAAATGAGAAGGCACCCACTTCCACCCCCGCCAGCTTGTTGAATGGAATTCCCTTCTGTTCTTATAGGAAAAAGGCAGCTGTATAGATCTCCACCCTATACAGGAAACCCAAATTCTTACCCAGGGTTTGGTATAACTCGGTCATCTTGGGATGGTCCCAGCAAGTGGTCTGAGCCTGGTGGCTACAAACAGAAGCATCAATAATACCAGGGTCCATGCCACCCCCCACGCCCCCACACACATGCATGCATCACTCAGTGATAGGTTGGATGCAAGGAGCTGCAGGGTCCCCCTGAAGATCCCAAAGCATAAGCGTTCACCTTTACCCAGGTAGAATCTTGAGCTCTTGAGATGAGTAGGAGGAAAAACTGGACTGGTTGGAGGAATCCCAACAAATAAGGAGGGACAGGGACAGGGAGAGGGAGAAAAAAAGGCAAGGGGGGGGTGGGCAGGTGAATGAGGCACTTCTAATTCAGATGGTCACTCACTTGATGTAGTAGGGAACTTTATTGGGTGATATTGCTCTTTCCCAGGGAACCTGCACAGAGGCTGGTAAAGGAGAAGAGAAAAAGAAAGCAGTTGGCCATTTATGCTCTTCAGGCCCCCGGGGACTCCCCTGCTCTATCCTCCCGAATAAGTGGTCAAGCCCAAAAGGGGATGCCTGACTCGCACTGCCAGCTCTTAACAGCCCCTGAAGGTGGGGCAAAAACTGATGAACGCACTTCTCTCCTTGATGTTAGGCCAAGGGAAGAAGAAATTGTCATGGATACCCTCATGTTTCAGAGATGCGGCAAGGGGCCTGAGCAGGAACACCTGGCCTGGCAGCCACCCTGACGATCTCTTCCCTGAGCAGCCGGCCATTTCTACCCATTCAGTGCTGCTGTGGAGATGAAGTGGACCCTCGAAGCCCTTCCCCCACGAGGTCAAGCTTCTCAGTTCTGCAGGACAGTGGGGAATGGTGTTGCCCATTTCTCTCTGGTGAGGAATTCTGGAATAGGATGCCCTTCTCTGCTCCATGTCTTTATCTTCCAGATGTTTGAGGAGAGGCTTTGTGAACTGGCCAACCTCCTCACTGCAGTTTCCCTGGGCATAAGAGCCCACTGGAGGTACAGCTGCATACCAGTGATTATAAGACAAGAGTTCTAACTGCCATTAACGTTTATTGAGTTCTTACTACAAGCCAGAGACTCTGCTGAGCGCTTTTCTCACACAGCTGATTTTCATAGCCATATATTATCACCATCTCCCCTGCTGCCACCCCGACCTGGGTCACCATAATACCTCGCCTGGATGATGACCATATGCTTCCTAACAGGTCTTCCTGCTCCCGCTCTTGTCCCCCAACACTCTGACTCTGCCAGATGATGTCATCTTTCTGCTCACACCCCTTCAAAGGCTCTCCATTCCATTTAGAGTAAAATCCCAAGGTCTGACCATGCCCTACAAGAGTCCTCAGTGCTCTGGTCTCCAGCTACCCTTCTGATCTCCCACTTTCTCCTCTCCTTATTACTTCTACACCAGCCTCCTTCCTGTTCCACAGGCATGCCCCTGTCTTAAGGTCCTAGAAGTTGCTGTTTCCTCTACCTGGTGTGCTCTTCCCTCAGATATCCACGTGGCTCATGCCCTCGTCTCCTTGAGGTTTCTACTCAACTGCCCTGCTGTCAGTGAGGTCTTTCCTGACTATCCTACTGAAAATTGCAATGCCTCTCTTATTGAGTCCAGCACTGCCTTTTCATGCTTTTCCTGCTTTACTTTCTTTCACAGCACTTGTCACCAGTTTACCTTATATATAGTGTACTGGTTTGTTCACATTCTGGCTTCCCTTACTAGTGGATAAGCTCTGCAAGTCTAAGACCTTTGTCTATTTCATTCACTGAGGTAGCTCTAGTGCCCGTAACACTACCTGGGCCCATGTTAGGTCCTCAATAAATGTTGAAAGAATGAAGTTATTTAACTCCCATAACCCTATGAGTTAAGTAATATTTTCTCCTCTTTTTACATATGGGGAAAATTGATGGTCAGAAACATTACGCTATTTTTTTCAAGCTTGCCCAGCTATTAAGTCAAAGAGCAGTGACTCAGACCCTGTCCTCTCTGACTTGAGAGCCTGTCCTTTCAACTGCTATACTACGCTGCTTTATCCTTACTGCTTCTTGGATGCCAAGATATACTGGGCTCCTACCAGGCCCCCAAGGGACAAGAGTAGACTCTCTTGGAAGATATCTGAGGTTCTGCTAAATGAAGTCTAATTTGTCTCACGTACAGGAGAGGAAGTGCTGTGACCCAGGCCCAAAGTCCCGGTGGGCATCCTGGAGCTGCTTAAGTCTCTCGCCAACTGACACCTACGGAAAGAGGCAGAAAGTCAGTGAATCCATTCCAGATATTTAGTGTGGGATTTCCAGGCGCCTCTGGAAATCTTTGTGAAGTCCTTTACAAGCTAGCTCCTCTCTGGTTCTAGTTCCTCCCATGGTCGCCCAACTCCTAACCCTTCTGTATCACTCCCAAGGGTCAGAGAAGAGTATCCTTAATTTCAGGCCATAGTCACTCCTCATCTGCCCCTGTCCACACTTAATGCCCACATTTATTTTTTTTTAAGATTTTATTTATTTATTCGACAGAGATAGAGACAGCCAGCGAGAGAGAGAACACAAGCAGGGGGAGTGGGAGAGGAAGAAGCAGGCTCATAGCGGAGGAGCCTGATGTGGGGTTCAATCCCATAACACCAGGATCACGCCCTGAGCTGAAGGCAGACACTCAACCGCTGTGCCACCCAGGAGCCCCAATGCCCACATTTAGACAGGCCCCTCTCAGATCTTCATTCAATTACTCCCTGCAGCTTAGAGGTTGAGAAGCCTGTTCCCTGGCCTGAAATGCTCGACTATTCTTTTCCCATGTAGGTCCCACTCTAAAGCCCCTTCACTTCCTTTTGGCCTGAAGAAGATTTCCCCCAAGCCTAGTTATAGCAAAGCTCTTCCCTATAGCTCACTCAAGCTTCTCTTCTACCTGTAGCTGTTTCCACCGGACATTGATCTGCTCCAGGGCTCGGGAATTCTCCATTGACAAGTGTACATCAGAAATGGCGAGTTGATGGGCCAGATCATTCACCAGTTTCACTCCATCTTTCATGGGGGAGAATTCTTCTTTGAATAGCTATAGAACCAGAACCCAAGTTCCACAGCAAACAGAGAGTAGGAAAGAGGAACCATTAGTCATTCTCCTCAATTCCTCCCTCTTCACCCAAAGAGTTTTGTTTCAACAGCACAACCCACGTGCTTGCTATTAGGGGCCATTTGGACTCAGGTGTGGGTGGCCACTGTCCTTATTCTGCTCCTTTCCCACTCTCAGAAAACACCAGGGAAATAGAAGACAGTGGAAGGACTGAGGAGACTCCAGCTAAACCAGCCTCCAAATCCAACACATAAACTGGGAAAGGCTCAGTTGCAAGTCTGGGCCAACAGTGAAGCTTCAGTAGCAGGGACTGGGAGGAGTGTCAGGTCTCAGGTTGGACTGTAGCCAGGTTAGGGGTCTGCATACCTTAAGAGCCTGGATGTGCTCAGGGAGTGAATCAATGAAGAGATCCCCAATGGGCTCCCATGTGGCACGGACTCCCTCAGCCTGGGTCAGAGTATTGCTTAATTCCTCCATTGCCCCTTGGATCTCCAACAGCTGCTCCAGAGTGCGCTCGATGTGGCGGTGCTGGTCCACACAGCGGGCTGTCAGCTTCTCCCATAGTTCACTGGCCACTGTTGCCTGCTTCCACACAAAGCGGCTAAGGTTCTGGATCCGCTGTCTGGGCGAGGTATCTGTAAGAGCAAGTAGGAAGCCAGGTCAGGCCAACCTGGCAGGGGAAGCACAGGGAACGAGAGGGACAAAGATACCTTTGTAAAATGTGCATGTGCATGTGCGTGTGTGTGTGTGTGTGTGTGTGTGTGTGTGCGTGTGTATTTAGCACTATGTGGTTTATCACACGTGTAGGTTCATAGATCTCCCACCACAGTCAGGAGACCATGTTGTTACTTTCCCCTGCTATGAGGACTTCCTCATATTCTTAAAAAATGGGCAAGGTAAACAGTGAGTGAAATATTTTAAGAGGCGCGGTGAGGTAAGTCATCCAGAGTCCTATTCACATGACTCTAGAACGCTATTTTGCATTAGTGTCTGCTGCCCACTTCCAATCAAAGAAGGGAGGCATTTTATGCCCAGGAGAGGTTAGCTTAACTTGCTTAGCTTTTCCACCTAGGCACCTAAATTGTAGGTTTCTTCTTCCTTCCTCAGATTTCCCCTCAGGAGTAGATTCAGACCCCCAAAACTCCAGGCTTGTCCTATCTGAGGCCCACTGGGCAGTAAATTGACAACTAGCCTCCTACTGAGGGGCTGGAAGTAAACTGAGCGAGTCAACAGCTTTAACAAAGGGCTCAATTAACAAAGGGTCCTTCCAGGTTATTCATAGCCAGTCTTGAAAGGCTGGGGACTCTTCCTGGAGAAGAGGGCCTGCTGGGCTACCACTCACACCTCATCACCACGAATTCCATGCTGCTACCTTATTTGAACCTAGACCTAGAGTGGCCTACTCTACTGAGGAGAGGGACCAGAAGTCACCAGGATCAGTAGCAAAGACCCACAGTAAATTTTCTCCTGAAATGTCATCACCCAGATTTTTAGATTTTAGAAAGTTTTTTTTATTGATTAGCACATCACTGCATGTCTATGTTGGAATGAAGCAGTACGTTTTTAAAGGACATACTACCACTTTTATTCACTGAGTCAGCTCAATGCGTTTGAGTCTTTTGTGTTGTTTTCCTTTTTATGTCTTGTTAGAAGGCCACACATGATGCTCCACAGAGCCACATACACCTTTGGACCACACATTGGTCTCCCCTATTCCAGGTTCTGTTCTCTTTGCTTTTTCCTGCAATGTGAATCTTGCTCCTTCCCAACTTTGGACCCCTAAGAGAAAATTATCCTCCTAGATAACAGCTGAGAAAATGAGTTTGGGGAAGGCAGGAAGGTGTTTAGCAGTTCATAGCTAAGAAGAAGGCAAGAGAGAGGAAGACCACCCACCTTTGCTCTCAGAGCGAGGATCCTCTAATTCCTCAAATGGGTGCTGGGACAGGAAGGCCTGAGCTGACTCCAGCACAGAGTAGATATAGGGGCCCCGAGACTTGACATCTTCCATAAAGGCCTATGAAGTTTAGCAACATGGTCAACAGGGAGGTAAAATTGTTCGATTGCTTTAAATTCCATTCTGCAATTGACAACCTTTCTTTTCTTTGGTGCAACTTGATCCTTTAGCATTATCATGTATCTTCTGGCTACCCAGAGAAGGGTGCAGTCCTCCCTATAGGCAGAAGAATGACTCTGAAGCTAGGAGGTCTATTTAGCATGAAATGGGTCTGGATATGCCACAAGGTAGAGAAAAATGTGGACATTTGGGGTTGGGAAACTTGGTTCTCTGGAAGACCCAGAAAGTCCCCCTTTGAGGGGCTTGGAGAAATCAAAACCAGATAGGCAGGATTTATATTATAATTTTTTTTTTAAAGATTTTATTTATTTGACAGAGAGAGCACAAGCAGAGGGAGAGGCAGAGGGAAAGGGAGAAGCAGACTCCCCGCTGAGCAGGGAGTCCGACATGGGGCTCAATCCCAGGACCTTGGGATCATGACCTGAGCCAAAAGCAGATGCTTAACCGACTGAGCCACCCAGGGACCCCTATATTATAATTTTAATTAAATTTTTTATTGAAATATAAAGAAGAGTACACAAATCAAAAGTGTGTAGCTTAGGGGAATTTCCATAAAGTGATTCCATATCTGTAATCAGTACTGAGATCAAGAATCAGAACTCCATCAGCATCCCAGAAGGCACACTCAGTGCCCCCTTCTGGTCACTATCTCATCCTTCTGCCTTAGGTAACCACTGTCCTGACTTGTAATGGCACTGATTAGTTTTGCCCATTTTGAACTTTATATAAATGGTATTATACAGTATGTACCCTTTTTGTTTCTGGCTTTTTTCCACTAAACATACTGTTTTAAGAGTCATCCATGCTGTGCATGGAGTTATAGTTTATTTTCTTGCTGTACTGTATTCCATTCTGTATCCACCTTTTAAACTGAGATATAATTGACATATACGATTGTATAAATTTCAGCTATACACCGTATTGATCTGATACATTTATATTGCAATACGGTTGCCATTGTCGCCTTAGCTACACCTCTGTTGTATCACATAAGTATTTCTACTAGTGCATTCTGTATTCATCTTTAAGAAATATCTGTTGCTAGTTTCTGATTATAAGAGGTAATATACATCACAGGAATCTTAGAAATGTCAGAAAAGTATGAAGAAGAAAATTAAGAAGGACTCGAATTTCATCACCTAGCATTAACCATTATAAACTTTTTGATATAGTTACTTCTTGGGTTTTGTATGTGTGTATACATGTGCACACATCTATATAGATTTTTGTACAATTGAGATCCACCTGTATATGGCTTCATATCCTTTTTTTTTCACTTAACATTATATTATGTTCGTTTTCCCATGACCCCACTGGAAATTGGGGCAGGATTTGAAGGGAGGCCAATTTCTGACGAAAGAACTAGGGAGAAAAGGTTTACTTACTCTGGCGGAGTGTTATCCAAAAATCAGTAAAACTGGATCCAGCCTCCTGTTACTTCAGGCGTCTAAGCAGAGGCTAAGTACTCATCTGTCAGAATCCTGCAAAAAAAATCCCTTCCCAGCTGAGAGGCTACACACCACAGCCTCCATAACTCAAACCTACCGCATGTGTCTCCTTCTCCTGTTGCACCAGGGCCACATCCCCTCGCAAGGGCAGCTGAGCTGACAATTCCTCATCTTTTTGGCTGAGCCAGTCAATAATCTCTTGAAGAGGGAGCTGAAGCTTTCCACTGTGGTCTGAGAAGGCCTCTAGGCGAGCGCTGCACACAAGGCGTAAGACCAGTGATTTTCAATCTTCTTTTTGTTTAAGCGACAAAACACTTTTTCCCCCAAATATTTATGTGAACTTTAATACATAAAACAGATTAAAGGGGAGCTGCTCTGGTTGAAGCGGGAAGAGGCCCGGAGCCCTTCCTCCTACTCAACCACAAAGGTTCCCAAGGCACCTTCACATGGAGTGCAGCACTAAAAACCAATGGGTAGGTCCGTGGGTGGGGAGCATCAGTGTGGACGTCCATTATTTCAGTTGTGTGCCCAGCGGCCCAGCGTCAGGCTGGGAAGAGGAGGAAACTGAGCAAGGGCGTTGGGGGGACAGCTGTCTGGTTGCCCTCTTGCCCTGGAGGAACTCAAATCATGTTAAATTACTCATCAACAGGGGCTTCTCAGAGCCTGCCTTCTGAGCAGAAAATGATACAGTAAGTAGAAAGGGCAAGTCAGGTGACCCGTGGGCACTCATATGTGTGAGGGCACACACAAATATATGCAGCCCAAGGGTCCCAAAGGATGACAGCATCATAGGCTAGAGATTTTACATATGGAGGGAGAAGAATGCACGCACTATAATCATCTCGCTTTACCTTCCTCCACAAATGAAACGTGAGCTGAGGACCAAGTGGTAGGAAGCTGGAGGCCAGCCTAGGTACAGCCATCAAGCCCATTTCCCTTAGCTGACATAATAACTATTCATTGCCTCCCTACCACCTGGGCTAAGCCCTTACCGAAATGATTGCTTCCACTAATGCTCAGAGCAACAACCTTATGAAGTAGAGATTACTATTGCCTAGGGAGGTTAAGTAATTTGCCCAAGGTCACACAGTTAAATCACCGGTAGAGCTATGATTTGAGCACAGGTTTATTTACTTCAGAGCCTGCATTCTTTCAACTTCTTTATGCCGCCTCATTCCAGCCAAAGCCTACCAACAGGCAGGAGTTTGGGCTTTGATAATAGGGAGTGGAGAGGAAAAGTGTGGGGATAGGTTACGTAAAGGGGTAGGGAGAAGAGGGACAACCGATATAGGAATTGACTTCATGCTCTTACTGATTTGCCCTCAGTTTGGGGAGGAATGGGGGAGCTGATAACCAATGGATGGGAGCAGAAGGCGTAAAAGGTTGAGAAAGAGAACAGATAAGATCTACCGAGATGGAGGGCAATTATGAGAGGAAGAGGAGGAGGGAGTAATCATATCCTTCATTTATACATCAGTGCTTTTAAGTTCAGAAAGCACTTTCATATCTTATAAGAATCCTCATAACAACATTGTGAGGTAGTTAGGACAGTTCCTTCACTCGTTTTTTTTTTTTCTTAAAAAAATGAAAGTGAAAATCAGATAACTCAAACCACATATCCAAGGTGACACAGCTACTTAAAACTGAGGCTCAAATCCAAGTCTCCTGACTTCTGACCCAGGGTCCTTTCCAAAGTCCAGAGAAGGAAAGGCAACAGTGGATGATGAGGCTAACAAGAGGGTGACACACAGGCTGAGAGGAGAATGACAAATTGCAGCAGCGAAAGGAGCCCAACACTGTCCCAGCCAATTGTCTAAGGCTCCTGTTTCTATGGGCCAGGCCTTACCGGAGGTTGTGAGACTTCTTTTTGATTTCGTTCCAACACAGATTCATGGCTGGTGGTTCTAGGGGTCCAGCGGCACCAACAGACCCGTTGAAGAGCTTTGGGCTTAGGCAGGAAACCCCAGCACCATCCTGAGGAGGCACAGGGGCGGTAGCAGCAGCTCTAACCTGGACAGAAACACAGACATCCTGCGATCCCCGGAGTGTGCCACACCCTGGTCTGCACCAAGCCAAGGATGGGACAAATGTGAAAAAGGGGAGAGAAAGTCTCGTCCCAGGGTATGTTCGGGGGGGGTGGTAGATAAAGGAAGACTCCGTGGCTCTGTTCATTGCAAGGTCCTCTCTTGGCACAGGTCAGTCACTTTGAACTGCTGACTACTATCATTTTTCTCTTATTACTATAAATTCTACCAAGACTACTTACTGTCCAGATAGGATTCTAGAAGTATTTGCTTTAGTAAGAGCTTCTCAGAATTGCCCAAACACTGGCAACCACAGCATTCAAGGTAAGCTGTAGGCTCATGCTTCAGTGTCCCACAGTATACCCAACCTTCTAGAAAAGAAAGCTGAGGGGCTGCCTCAAAGATTCAGGGAGAGAGAGTAGACCAGCCAGAGAGAGCTATTGGTAATAGATGTCCTACTTCCCAAATGAATCTAGGCCTTGGTGTCCCCCTCTCCCTCCTCCCGCACCTGCATTTTCCGCCAGTCAGGAAGCCTAGAAATCGTCCTAAAGAGCACTGTTCATCTTCCATGGGTTGAGAAAGAGCTAAAGCCACATATTTGATCCTGATCTCCAAAGAACTCTAACCAGACTCAGCAGCTAAGAGGATCAGCCATAGAGCCTGCCAAAGGCTCGCCTTGAGCCCTCAAGCTCAGCACCCATCACTTGCTCGCCCTGCAGGGTATTATAAGGTTTGGGGGAACAAGGGTTGTGCCAAATAGCCTTTAAGAAGTTAGCTACCTCTAGCACAGTGCCAAGAGTTCCCAGTCAGGGGCAGAGGGGGATAAAGGGAAGGAGAGTATGGAGGAGGAAATCTCAGCCTGTGCCACTCAATCCCAGCCTGGGGAAACCCACCTGCCTGCCCACCTATCTACCTGCTTGCCTTTTGTAGAAAGAACATGGTTCTGGTGGTGGCTGAGACTCTTCTAGTGTCCCTTTCCCCCCAAACCATACTTCCTTCCCACACAAGGCTCTCCAGGCAATCTAGAAAACCAATCACCCCATTAAAACCACAGCTCACGGCCACATACTGAAAGAGAAGTGAGGGAACAACCCAGCTCAAGGGCAGGGTTCTGAATTCCATCACCCTGTGTCCCCATGAGCTGACCCTACCTGTGCTGCCTGGGGACTCCATTGCAGGATTCGGCAGCTCCATGATTACCCCTCAGCTGGCATCCAGAATCAGTGCCTGGCGAGCCGCAGGCAGAGTCCCAACAGGCTCTAAGCAGGCTCCCTCAGGGAAGGGCAGCAGAACTGAGCCAGGTCAGGAGGCGGGAGCTGTCACCCTGTTTGTTTACTGACCCCCCAGGAATCTGGAGGGGGCGGCTATGTCAGGGCTCAGCTGGTGAATCAGAGCTTTGTCCCTGGGGAATTCCAGCTTGCTCCCAACTGGGCCCGCCACACCGGGGCCAGGAGGGCCCTTCCAGGCCAGCAAGGATGGCGGGAGTGGGACTGGGTATTCCATAGTGCTGAGGAAGGGCATGTAGAGGGTAGTTTTTCTTGATCTATTTTCCCTTTCCACAGAAGACACGAAGGACTCACTGCCTCCAGCCCCTCCCCCCCACTCCCCTGAGATACAAGAAAGGATCAGACCACTTTGGTGACAAACCTCTGCTAAGCTATTTCCCCAAAGCTTGGCAGGAGGACGGGCTTGGAAATAAGCCTCGTCTTTAACTAAGTCAGTGTGCTCAGAGGCAGTAGGGAATGGGTGTAGCACACCTGGGGACGGAGCCCTGGGAAGGCAGGATCAGGAAGTTGGGACAGCAGAAGATTCATCTAAGCCCACTGTGGAATCAAGGGGGTGCTCTGCCCTGCCTTTGGGAGGCAGAGTGGAGAGGAGGGAGAGTCATTTTCCACCCCAAAGACCTCTCACTGCACTCTAAGGCTAGGGGGAAAGAGATGGGTCTATGGGCAACCCTTGGACCTCTGCAGGGGTGGGAGAGGGCAAAATGGAACCCAGCAGCTCTGTGCAGGGATCCAGTGCGAGGCAGTCTCCTGCGTCCTGCTTGTGCTGCCCTGGACCGCTGGCCTGAGGGCAGGGCCCCTTCTGGAAGTAGCCCCTCTTCTCATTCTCCAGCAGACTTGCCTGGGGGGAAAGGTTAACATTCCCAAGCTAGGTCCCCACCCCTCAGTACTGAGGGAAAACTCTTCTTCGTTTTTACCAAAAAGGGTTCTGTTCCCATCCTCATTTATCTCCCACAGAGTCTTCTGGGTTTTCCACAGTTCCACATTGTTTCCATGCTCAGGCCCACCTACAGGAATAGTTGGAGCAGCTGCCTGACCCTTTCTGGGGGTCTGGGGTGGAGCCATTCTGGATGGATGGGGGATGGCAGGCGATGGCAGGCCAAGAGCAGGGAGTGGCTCTAGCTCTGGGTCACAGCTTTGCTTATGCTGGGATAATTGGGCTCAAGTCAGTCTCACAGAGTGCCCTAGACTGGGAATGCCCCAGAGCTCGAAATGGCTCCTTGTGACCCAGCTACAACCAAGTTTTCCTGTTTCTGAGAGAAGCGCCTACGATGAACTGGGCTCCACCCATATTAAGCCTTCATTCCCTCCAGACTTCTTCATTTCCCAAATCCCCATTTGGCTCCCTTACTATACCCCATCACCCTGTTCTCCCCTCGCAGTTCCCCCTTATATTCACAAGTCCCCCTAGCAGAGCCAGGCACATAATAGGCAAATAATTAATAACAACCTTTTTTGTTCCCTACCATTGGCCTTCTATTTCTGGCTTTTGTAGCCAAGATGTTTGCTTCTCACCCCAATCCCTAGAGGGCTCTCTCCTGATCTTGAAACTTTAAGACAAAGTAAGGGCCATTGGGAAGGAACAGAAGAAACTGAACAGTGGCAGAGGAGAGGGGTTGGTCTCACCATTCTCTATCACAAAATGAAGCTTCAAGTCCCTCTGCCGAGGTGGTGAAGCTTGGAGGAGGGGTGGACGACGTTCAGGGCAAGCGTTTTGGAAGGGCCCAGGCTTCTAAATCCCTTGACCCTATGTCAGTCCCACTCTGGGGAAGGGGTAGGTACAATGGTGGATGCTAAGTTGTCACTGGCTTGAGAATATGTTAGAGGCAGTAATTTCTCTCTGGTTAGATGTGGGAAGACACAGCTCAGGAAGACCAGGCTGTTATGCCTCTCTGGACTTTTCCCTCATTGTCCTCGGCAAAGTGGACTCCCCAGCATCCACATTCTCAGTCCCTGCTGCTATTCTCCCTCCCTTCCTCCTCCCTGTATATTCTACTGCTGTCTGCACCCCCAGCAGTGACTCAACACCACAGCCCATCTGGAAGATATTAGGAGACATAGTACTTTGTCACACCCTCATGGCCTCTGGACCCCAAAACATTGTAGGACAAGCCAAAATATGTTTATGCTTCCCCTTTGTCCTGTTTGTTCCCGTGGACCTCCCTCATTGTCAGGAAAGGGGACTACCTTCTTAGGATTACTGCCTCTCATACATCCTCTGCCCACGCACCAACATGCATAGGCAGGAACACACAGCACCACCATTCCATTCCTAGGGCGGAGAGAGGAAAGGAGAGACAGGTATGAAGGTCAAGGGATCCTTAGTGGGGCTGAACCAGGAGCTGTAAGACTAAAGACTTGAGAAAAAGAGCAAATGGAAGGAGAGAGACTATTCTGTAGGTGCAGAATATGAAGTATGCCGTAAAGAAGCTAAGGCAAAGGAAGGTCCTGCCTTGTCCTAGGTCACACCATCGAAGGGTCACTCTTCTGGGATCTCCCTTGGGAGGTTAACATGGAACTAGACCCCCTCCACCATGGGGGCCCTGCCCAGTCCAACACATTTCTTTGCCCTATGCCCCCTATAAAAGGCTTCATGAGTGATAAGGGATGAGTCAGAAGGAGGTTACAAGCCCTCCAAAGGGTTTCATGTATATAGAGAGTGCCCCAGAGGAAGCATGGACACCTACAGGAACACACACAGATCTTGTGTCCACCCTTTCTCCACAGGACTTTGTCTTGCTATCAGCCCCTTACCTGAGGCTGGGGGCAGGTGCTTCGGAGGCTGCTGCTGTGATGGAACTGGTCAGCTGCCCGCCATTCATGACATCGTGGGAGGGTATAAGGGCATCCCTGCATGACCATAGGTTGCATCAGAACCAAGGCTCATGGGGGGTGAGAATGGGCAGTGCACTGACCGTTGACCATAAGCACCTGGAAAAGTAATAAGGAGAGATTCAGAGTCAAGACCTAGAAAAAGCCTATGAACCCAACACTTACCCAAGGGTGCTTTGACCAGTTATGTAAATAAGTATTCAAAGCTTGCTGGTCTACCCAGTAGTTTTTCCCAGGCTGCCATGTACCACAAAGACTTTATTTAATTATTGACCGAAGAAGTATTTATTGTTTATCTATTGTGCTTTGCGCTGGAGACACCAAGATGATTTGCTGTCTGAGATCTCACAGCCTAGAGAAGAAGGTGGGGGAGCTCGGGGTGAGGGGAGGCAGTCATATAAACTCATAACAATAATAGGAAACAACTAACTCTGAGAATGTGCAAAGATTTCAGAGAGACGGCATTTGAGATGAGTCTCAAAGGACAAGTAGATGTTTGCCTGTGCAGAGAAGGGGAAAAAGGGAGAAGGATGTTCCCAGCAGAGGAACCCACCTTTGCAAAAGTGGATGTTACCAAAAAAAAGCATAGCATGTTCAGAGCAAGCAAGTTCCACTTGGCTAGAATTTAGGAGGCACAGAGATGAAAAAGATATGGTGCCTGCCCCTGAGGAGTTCGCATATAGAAAGAATAGACATGGGAAAAATCAAGCCATAAAGTGCTACTTGCATTAATAATAGAAATATTTATGGGATGGAGTGAAGGCATAGATGAGGTGAATTCTACCTGGTCATGTCAGGAAAAGTCTCCCTAGACGAAATACACTTGGGGTGAGCCATGAAAGAGAAATCAAGATTGTCATTAGGTGGGGGAGATAAGACAAAATAATAAGACAAAATAATATAATAAATATAATAAAAATATTATATATAGTATATAATATATAATATAATATGATATTATTATTATTATTATTATTATTATTATTCCAATCAGGATAAAATGAAATGTATGGTGTGGGAAGCAGTTGACAAGGCTGGCTGTGGCCAGATTGGGTCATGCCTTAAATAATAAGCAGAGAATTCTGGGCTTTATCTTGTAGACAACAGGGAGGCACTGAAGAGTTTAAGCAAGGGAGTGACTCGACCTGATTTGCATTTTAGAAAGAGCCCTCTGGCTGCCTTGTGGAGTGATTCTCCCTGGGGAAGAGCCCATTGAGAAGCTGTTATAATTGGCAAGCAGTTGCACTGAGGAGGGAGCAGAGAGCACGGATTATGAGATACTTACCGAAGAGGTACAAAACATTGAGCTCGGTGATCAATTGGATGTGAAGGGTGAAGGAGGTGGAGAAGTGATAAGTTTCTATTGGGAGCTGGGTGGATAATGTTGCCAACAGCAAGAGGGAAGACAGGAGAAGGAGCAAATTTGGTGTGGTATGGGGTGAGGGCAGTGTTCCATAATAAACTATGCTTGAGACACATTCAGCTTTAGATGAGCTGAGAAAAAGAAGACATGAGTGAAAAAGTTAGATGTACAAATCAGTTGACAGTTTAGTGAATGTACACAAGTGGGATGAGAATGCGTAACAAAGACAAAGTTTGCAAATGGTAAAAGCAATATCTTTTAGTGTTGGGCATGCTAACCCTGATCCAAAGAGTAGGGAGAGAGCATCTTTGATTCCTGATGTTGATGATTAAAGAGCCACCATTTTTAGTCTCTATTTCAGTGATTCCCAACATTTTAGGTATAAGGGCCCCTTAAGATTAAAAAAAAGAATCTCACTTCACCCACTCATACCTACAATAGTAGCTGTACTTTTAGTACTTGCAGAGTGAGAAAAAACACATACATTTGAAAATCTGTGGACTTCTTGCATTGAGTGCCCTTCCCTCTTCCTCAGGGTTCCTTGGTCCAAGACTGCGGACTGTTACAGATCATAAAGATGCAAGAGTTTATGGTGGGAATGACATTGTATTGTACTCTAAGTCTCAAGAGATTACACAGCTACATAGCTCCTCATGCCCAAAGAGATTCTCCAAAGAATGGTTGAAAAGATGGCTCCCCTCTTATCTGACACCAACATAAAATAATTAGTAACTCAGATAAAAAACAAAGTATTAATCTAGATGTGTTATAAACATGAAGGCTACAAAAGTCTTGCCTTCAGACCTCTTTTTATATTAACATTTTTATTTTTGCTGATTACACAAGTAATGCATGTTCTTTATAGAAAAACTGGAAAACCCAAAAAATCATAAGGATAAACATTAAAATAACCTATCATACTACCACCCAAAAATAGCTACTACTAACAGGTGTGAAGCCCTTCAGTAGTTTTTCTATGAAAAAAATACATCCATATATCTCCAGTTGTCATCCTATGATATATATCGTTTTGTACTGTGCTTTCTTCATTTGCCATGTATATCACGATCATTTAAGAATGTCACTAACTATTCCTCTTAAACGTGATTTCTAATGGCTGCAAAGGTGGTAGAGCCCTATGGTTGAGGCTATGGGCTTTGGTATCATAGAGACCCAGAATCACATGCACACTAGTCATCCTACTAGCAGTGCGGCCTGGAGTGCATTAACCTCTCTAAGCTTCAGTGTTCTCATCTGCAAAACAGAGATGACCATGACACTGCCTTCATAGAATTATTCTAATTATTAAAATTAATAATGTATTTAAATAACTTAGCACAGTGTCTGGCAATAGTATACTGCTCAATAAATGTTAGCTGTAATCATCGTTGTATACTATTCAGGTGAATGGATATACCATAATTTTAACGAGTAGACATAAGTCTCACTGCAATGAACAGCCTTGTGCATATCTGTGATTCTTTTCTTATGATAATTTCTTAGAAGGGAGAATTCCTGGACTGAAGGGTATGAACCAATTTCAGGCTTGTGATGCAAACTTCTAAACTGCCCTAGAAAAAAATAGTTAGATCACTTTATACTAACACCAGCAATGTATGAGAGTGCCAGTTTCCCAGCACACTCGCCAACAGTGAGTATTCTTATTTTTAAAATATCTTTGCATAAGAGAAGATGTCATCTTGAGGAGTTCTCTGTATTTCCTTAATTTCTAAAGATGCTTAACCTTTTCCCTACAGTTTTAGTGACAAGTTGTGTTTCTTCTTTCATGAACTATCTCTGTCTCTTTTGAGGTTCCCCTCTCTACAAATTAACTTCCTTCCTTCTTATTCCTCTACTGGTCTGATGTCAGCTTGATGCTTCACCAAGAAAAAAAAAAGAAAAAGAAAAAAAAGAAAGAAAGAAAACAAATACAGGAATCAGAGAATTGAGATCTTCTAATCCCAGCGCAGGCAGAGAAGGAATAAAATCCTTCTGGTCCTATCTTGACTATCCTCTGCTGTTTTCAGACTTTGCCACTGATTGTGACGTCAAGTCACTTCACCTCTCTAGACCTTGGTTTGCTAACCCGTAAAACATTAATGTGTAAGAGTTGTCAAACATTAAAATCCTAGCATCCCTGTGTTTGTACAGCATGTTTTGTAGCCTGCTGTATTGTCTTTCTTGATCCTCAGTGCAACCTGGTAAGGTTGGCCCAGCCAGAATGATGATCCTATTTGACAGATGAAGATGCTGAGACACAAGTGAGCCTGGGCCTCCTGACTCCTGGCCAGTGCTCTTTGTTCTACAAAAAGATTCTTCCTTCTGCCTCTCTATTTATCTCCATGATGTCCCACATTACCACCTGTACATACAGATTCTCTTCCTATTCCTCCTTTTAATTTGCAGAGGCTGGGTGGAATTGGAGATGAATCTTAGTCCCCAGATGGCCAAGTGTAGGAAAGAAGATACATTTTTAAAAAGTATAACTTAAGGGAAAAAATGATTCATACCTTACGTGGGACGCAGAAACCATGCCATGAGAGGTCGCAGAGGAGGAAGTGTTCGCCTTAAGTTGGAGGGATTTAGGATGTATTTATGGAAGAGATCCTTTTGCTAAGGTGAGAGAGAAGATTTGTACACACGGAGTAGTGTGAAGGAAGCTTTGGGGGTGGAGCTAACTCTTCTGTCCTCTCTCCTAGGGATCCTGCTAGATACCAAGCTGTGGCTCTTTGCTACTAGGAATGCTCTTTCTGGTTTTCAAAGCTACACACAGGCCCTTCCGGAAAGATTTGGGGGGTTGGGGGGAGACGTTATTTCTCTTGGGCAGAGATAAAAGCTTTAAAAACATTTGGGAAATACCAGGATTCTAACATGAAAGCAAAATTATTGGCTATTGGAGGACAAGGTCTATATCTGATGTTTATTTCTATCCCACGTATTTTTTTAAGACTGTGCCAAGTACACAGCAGGCACTCGTTGAATGTTTCCTGACTTGGTTTATGGACTTGAACTCCAACTAGGTCAGTGTACAGGTCCTCAACTTTGTAGGTACAAATCCCAGAAGGCACAAAGAAAAACACTTCGGATACACGTATTTATTTGCATTTGTGTAAAGTGATGTATACAGAATGTTAGCATTTGAAGAAAGCCTTGAAATGGAAAAAAAATGCAAACAACCTAGATTTCCACCACTTGGGGGATAGTTAAATAAGTACTGGTATATCCATACAACAGAATTCTATACAGCGGTTAAAAACATAATGAGGAACACTTTATATGACAATATGGAATAACCTCTTAGGACGTAACTTTAAGTAAAAAGAAGAGAAGAAAAAACAAAGTAGTTAGTTTACATTTGTGTAAAACCAAAAGGAAAGTATGTGCTTATAGATGCAAAAAAATTACACAGGATAAAATAAAAGCATACAAAAGAATCTGTTAATATTGATTGCCTTTGGAGAAAGAAGCCAAGTGGCTACCAGACAGAAGTGGAAGAATTCCTTCCATTCTTTTGGAATTTTCTCTTTATAAAACTGAGAAATATAATGCACTTACAAAGAGTGCATAAAGCAGATGTGTAAAATATACTGAAATATCATAAAGCAAATTTCCATATAGTCACTGCGTGGGTTGAAAAATAGAATAATTACCCACACCCACAAAAGCCCTGTGCCACCAACAAGAGATGTAGTTTTTACTGCATATCCTTTTGTACCCTGTCAATATATTAGCTATTTAACGGCCACTTCCTCCCTCCCTTACCACTCCTCACCAAAATGCCACGGACGTCTTCAGCTGTTTTCTGTAAAGATTAGGGTAGAGGCTTTTCCACAACCAAATAAACAATAAATTTATTTGTTGGAAAATTTATTTGGTTAAAATTTACTGTATTCCATGTATTACATAATTAATCAGTCTATATAATCAAGTCATTTAATCTTCACGACAACCCCATGAAGTGGTTGCTTTTGTCTTCATTGTGCAGATAAGAACACGCAGGAACAGAAGCAGTAAGTAACTGGTTCAAAGCGATATTGTGAATTATGGGGTGAGATGCTGGGATTTGTATCCGGGACAGATGGGTCCCAGAACACAAGTTCTTCACCGTTACACTATTCTGCCTCTGGAACTTCTAGAACCCAGGCCCTGAGGCATCGTGGTCACTGACCCCTAGCAAGCAGAGCCTTTTTTTTTTTTTTTTTGGCTATGGGTCACCAGGTGGGAGCCCGAGCACTTGAATCAGTCATGCCGCACCCAGGCGAAGCCACAATTAAGAGGATGCAGTGTGTCTGGGCTCTGGGGGATCACCCAGCTGGCAAACTCTACAGAACATTTCGATTTCTTTCCTAGGACATCTGAGAAGTAAAATTCTGGTCAGCTCTCCTAGTCTGACCTCTGAGCTCCTCCTGTGCTTTAGAATTCAGTAGATTTTTTTTTTATGAACAAATAGTCTTTCTACCTAGAAACTAGAGAAGTCTAGGCACCTATCCTACAGAAATTCTTGCAGAAATGGATGAGGATATCTGCTGCAGTATTGTTTGCAATCGCAAAACTCTGCAATCAACTCAAGTGGTCATTAACAGGGGACCACTTAAAGGGGCCATTGTCACAGGCGGCCCAGCGGGACATTTAGGGCTGTGGGCTCTGAGCCAGGACACCCAGGTTTGCACCCTGGCTCCACTACTTATCAGCACAGGTTTGGACGAGCCCCTGACCTTACTGCGCATCAGTCCCTGCATCTGTATAACGAATAATGAAAATACCTCATAGCCTGGTTGCAAGGAGTTCATTCATGGTTTCTGACATCTAGTAAGTACTCAGATCTTACCTATTATTATAGCCACTCATGAAATGAAATATTAATGTAGCTGTTAAAAAGACGTAGATTGGGCACCTGGGCTGCTCAGTCAGTTAAGCGTCTGCCTTCGGCTCAGGTCATGATCCCAGCGTTCTGGGATCGAGCCCCACATCGGGCTCCCTGCTCAGGGGGGAGTCTGCTTCTCCCTCTGCCTCTGCCTCTCCCTCTGCTTGTGCTCTCTCTCTGTCTCTGTCTCTCTCTCTCAAATGAATAAATAAAATCTTTTTAAAAAGAGGTAGATCTATATACACTGATGTGAACAGATATCAAAGGTATATATTTTAGCTAAAAGGAAACAAGTTCAGAATTATATGTCTGAGAGAACACCAATTATGTAAAAAGCTTTTGGAAAAAATATCTACATGCATATATGCATCAAAAAAAGCCTGCAAGGAGACACAAAACTGCTCAGCAACATTATTTCTGGAGAGTTGTGTGAGGGAGATTCTCCCTTTGACTTTATACACTCTGCATATGTGTGCCTATATACATATATACAAACATTTATATGGGTGTATTTTATACCAACTATTTATTATTCTTGGAAGGAAAATAAATAGAGAAGACTTTTAAATCATGAGAGGCTTGGCAAAGAACAAGGCAGTGGGGAGAAGACCCCCTTCCCATGTGTTATAGATTCCTCTCTCCGATCCAAGGTGACACTGAATGATGGCACCCTCTCTCACAGCATTGCCTTTCTACCTGACAGCATGGCACTAAGAGAGAAGACACACATCTCATTGGTGCTGAACCTTGTTATGTGATCCTAAAATAATTCTTGCAATGTAGCCAGAACCTGAGGGTCTGCTTTAGATGCTCTCACTTAATGAATAAATCAGGGAGACTCGGATTGTCAAACTGGAAGGGACCTTGGAGATTATCTAAGACAAACCACCTCATTTATTTTTTTTTTAAGATTTTGTTTCTTTATTTGACAGAGCGATAGAGAGAGCCAGAAAGCACAAGTGGAGGGAATGGCAGAGGGAGAGGGAGAAAGCAGGCTCCCTGCTGAGCAGGGAGCCAGATGCAGGGCTCCATCCCAGGACCCTGGGATCATGACCTGAGCCGAAGGCAGACGCTTAACCAGCTGAGTCACCCAGGCATCCTCAACTCCCTCATTTACAAACAGAAAGAATGAAACGTGTTCCTGAGAAGTTAGTTGTCAAGCAATTCCAAGAAATGACGTTTATTCTCCAGTGAAAAGAATCAGAGATGCATCCCTATGGGGAGCATTTTATTCTAAGGGCAATCAATGCAAAACATCTTCAGCCTTTATACACTGCTGGTGGGAGTATTTTGGACAGCGATTTGACAATATCTCTCAAAGGTGAAGATTCTCATACCCTGTGATAGGATGATTCCTTTCTAGATACATACCCCAAAGCAACAGTCACATAAGAATATCTATAAAAGTGGGGTGCCTGGGTGGCTCAGTTGGTGAAGTGTCTGCCTTTGGCTCAGGTCATGATCCCGGGGTCCTGGGATCGAGCCCTGCATCGGGATCCCTGCTCAGCAGGGAGCCTGCTTCTCCCTCTGCCTGCCTCTCCCTCTGCTTGTGCTCTCTCTCCGTCTCTCTCTCTCTGACAAATAAATAAATAAAATCTTTTTTTAAAGAAGAATATCTGTAAAAGAATGATCCTAATAGCCCTAACTGTGAGCCAAAAACTGGGAACAGCCTAAATGCCCATAAACAGCAGAATGGATAAATAAGCCGTGGCATATTCATGAAATGGAATGCTATACACTGTGAAAAAAATAAGTGACCTAGAGTCACATGTCACAACATGGATGATTCACAAATATAACGTTGAATTTTTAAAAGTTGGACAAGAATACACCCCATTGATATCAATTTTTAAACCATGCAAAGAAGTGGTATATGCTGTTTAAAGACACATAGTGTGTAGTAAAAGTACAAATAAATGCATGAGAATCATAAACACCAAGTCCAGGAGACCGGTTAGTTCTGAGGGAGACAGATCAGTGGTGCGGAGAAGAGGGAGTTTTAATCCTAGAAGGGTAGACAGAGGGTTTCAATTCTACTGGTGTTTTTTCTTAAGCTGGGTGGTGGGTATTCTGATTCCCATTATGTTATTCTTTGTACCTTTTTGAGCATAGGAACAATGTTCACAGCACATTGGTTGAAAGAAGGCAACAGATCTCATGCTGACGAGAATCCACACTTTTTGACGAGAATCCACACTTTTTGGATGTAACCAAATACTAAAAGAAACGTGTAAGATACAAATGCTGCCTTCTTAACGACAGGGTTATTCCTTAACCCTGTTTCCTTTTCCTGGGACCAGCCTCACAGGAGGGCGCCTGCTGGAGAAGCGGCAGTAGACTGAGAATCAGGAGATGAGGGCTCCACTCTCTCAGACACTCATCAGCTTTGGAAAGGAGAACAATCTGATTACTCTCTCAATTTTTCTCACATTTAAAAGTGCAGAATTGAACTAGATTACCTGATAAGTTTTTTCCATGTGACAATTTCTCCCAGCGTTTTGTTTTGTTTTGTCGTTTTGAGCAGCAATTCCCACAACTGTGTCTGCAAGATGCTAAAGTGTTTTCCATGTAGAAAAGTGTTCCCTGGTCAAATCTGTTTGGGATCTACTGGGTTAAATGAAATTAAAAGGACTTGTTTGTGGCAGTCCTGCTCAGAGCCTTTTAATATGCTTATATACATTGTGACTCTCTGAGAGGAGAATTCTGTTTTGAAGCATCTTCAAAAAAAAGTATTGGGCCACAGAATGCACCCCCACACTACCACCACCACCACTCCTTATTTTAAAACAGAATCTATTAACATTCTCTCGGAACAGTGCTCTGTGAGGCATCAGTCTGGTAAATGCTGTCCTAGAAGGGATTCGTCTCACTTGCTATTTTAGTTGCGGACGTGTGTTCAGAATCCCTTAGAAGGGAGGAATGTCGTCTCATGCTACAGCTCATAGAGTGGGTTCCTTCTGAGCGTCCCTGGCAAGTTGAGAAGGATATCTGCTTGGGCTTCATGAGTGAGAGCCCCTCCTATCTGGCACTGTGGAAGACTGAACACCAGAAACTTCTGGGTGTCTATACTTAGAAGTGCTGCATCCCAGATACGCTCTCTAATTCTGGCTCTTGGGCCTTTGTTAAGTTTGCTCTTCAAGCCATACTTCCTCCTCTGGGTGGTTTTGGAACTGAAGGGTGCTCTGGCTCAGAGCTCCAGAGAGACTTGGCAAGAGAGTGCTATGCCCAGGGGAACAACTTTCCATGTGTCTTCTTCCCCCCAGCGAGAGTTTGCAGGAGGCAGGACTGCAGGGAAGAGGCGGACCCACGCAGGAAAAGAGGGGCTCCGTCTTCTTTCAGGGACAGGATACTTATCACTTTCACTCGCAGCACCTCCTTTTCAGGGAGGGTTTCCTGAGAAGGCTCCCAAGTTCTCTGGAACCATCTCCCCACCCAAATTCCAGAAGGGAAAAAAAACTTCTCCCAAGGTTCGTGGTTCCCACAGGGCCTTTTAAAAGGTGATTTACCTGAGGGCCTCTAATCTAGAAATAAGGATTCCTTTGGAAAAGTCAGGAACTCAGGTGAACTAGACCTGGAGCTTTTTAAAGGCTTTCGTTCTTTTGAACAATCAAAAAGAAAACCTAAGAGAAAGGTATGTTCTCTTCCATTCGGCATGCACCCTGCTCTAGATGGAAACAGGCTGCTGTCGATTCCACTTCACCTCGGCCCAGCCCAGCTACCTGCTTGAACCCAACACCCAGGAGGCCTAGCCCTGCCTGCCTACCAAAGGCGGAATCAACCTTAGCTACCCACGTGGTCTCGGGCCCACTTATCAGGCTGGGGTGCTGGGCCCGGTGCCAGGAAAGGTAAGAAGCCCAGAAGGAACAGGGTGTTTGACTCCAGGAGCGGTGAGCCCCGCTGCAAAGCACGCCAAGCTATGCTTTCTTTCGGGAGTGGAGACGTACCTCCTGATTGCGCGGGGTGGGAAGGAAACCAAGGGAAGAGGCAAAGGGGGAAATGCCACGGGGAAGATGAACTGAACCAGGAAGTAAGGGCGGAGATGAGGCTGTGCCTTTGGCCCCAGGCTCCTGAGGCAGAGCCCGGTTTACTCCAGGGAGGCACTCCTGTGTCCTGTCTGCTGCTGACTAGACATTCATTTGCTCAGGAAGCCTGCTCCTGCTCAGAGGTCCCACGTTTCCTCTCTCCTCCCTTTTCAGCCGGTGCTTTCCACAGCCCTTCCCTTCCCTCCCGCCAGGAAATCCACCCTTGGACAAAAAGCATGTCATTGAGAGCAAACAAAAATGAACAAACAAACAAGCAAGCAAAGAAAGAAAGAAAGAAAGAATAGCCCTCTCCTCTCTAAGAAGCAAACTGTGGACCTTCCTCTTATTCATTAGTTGCTCAGATCGGCTTGAGTTTCTGTTGTTCCTGGACACCTTTTCTTTTCCCCTCTCAATCCAAGCAGGAGCTACTTCATTGTGGGCATTTTTTTTAATGCAAGTTTTCCCCCAAAGGCACATGCAGGCAGACACACACACACACACACACACACACACACACACACACACAAACTCAGAGTACCTCCAGACCTTCCCTTCCCTCGGTCATTTCCCCTCAGCCAGCCCAAAAAGGGCGAGGCTGGAGAATCCTTTCTCCGTGGCCTACCTTCTGATTCCGCAGGTCTGAGGAGCAGGCTGCAGCTGGGAGCTGGGAGGCCGGCACTGGGCTGCCCCTGTGAATCAGCAAAGAAGTCCCTGAGACAGGGATGCCGACAGCTGCTGTGTGCACACTCTCCCTCGGTCTCTCCCACCTTCCTGCCCTCTTCTCTTTCTCCTCCTCCTCCCGTCTCGGAGCGCTGTGTGTTGCTATGCAATCACAGCAGGACTAACAGCATCACTAACAGCATCACTCCGACCTCGGGCAAAGATACCCTTGACTGGGCAAATGCAGGAAGAGCAAGGACAGTTTTGTGAAACTACCAGAGCCTTAGCGGCTCGCTCTCGGAGATTTCAATTCATTAGAAGCAGGGGAGGAAAGCGGAAGAGGCTGAGAGGCAGAGGGGGAGAGGGGGAGAGGCTTCCACTGGGGAGGAGGAGACAAAAGAGGCCCGGAGATCAATGCAAGCGGCTGAGTGAGGAGCCTGGGCCCCAATTTCCACAGATTCAGCCAGAGCCAAAGCCAACTTGAAAGCCAGCAGCTGGCAGGGTCGCTCAGTAGCCAGTCCAGATTTCGCTTCTGAGTTGGAGGTGGAAACACTCTGCTCTAGAATTGTCACTGGTACCCGAGGTACAGTCTTGGGCCAGGGCAGACCTCCAGTCACCCTGAAGTTCTCTGCTCACCCCTGTTAGAGCTATGTGGAGAAAAAAAGCCTCCACGATGAGGGAAACAAAGTGGACCTTGAATTATTGGAGAAAACACATTTCCTCTGTGCCTTGCCTCAGCAACCACCTCAGTCATTCTCCCTGCTTCTGTCCATACCAGCCCCTTACTCCTTTATCACCCCTGTTGAAGAGAAGAGGGTATAAGCCCCAAACACCCTGAGAGAACTTGGAAAATCCACTGAAGGGACAGAGGGGATCACATCCCTTTACAGAGTGCCCGGCACACAGTAGGTTACTTAATATTTGTTAAATGAGTAAATTGGATGGATGGATGGATGGATGGATGGATTGAATAGCAGTCAAAAAGTCACCTCACCAGGAGGGCCTGGTTGGCTCAGTTGTTAAGTGTCTGACTTCAGCTCAGGTCATGATCCCAGGGTCCTGGGATGGAGCCCCATGTCGGGCTCCCTGCTCCGCGAGGTGTCTGCTTCTCCCTCTCCCTCTCTCTCTGCCCCTCCCCCTGCTTGTGCGTGCTCCCTCTCTCTCTGTCAAATAAATAAATAATCCTTAAAAACAATGTCACCATCACCACCCTCCTACACAAACATACTCATACGTAAAGCTCCAGCAGCTCCAGGCCAGGGCAAAGGATCAGACAAGAATTGTTTCCTCCTTCCACTTCTGAGAACAGGGTGCATGAAACAGAGAAACACATTGGTTTGCGGGGGGGTTGGGGATGTTGCTTAATTTCAGTGATTTTCATCTAAAAATTTATAAGCTCTGATGGTACTGGAATGCAGAACAGAACATATTTCCTGGCCCAAAGGACCCGGGTCTAGTGTTTACAAAGTGTCTACAGGGACTGAGAATTATTATTATTATTATTCTTGAAAATCTTAGGAAATAATTAGTGTGTAAGTGTATGTGTGTGTTTTCTTTTGAGATGAGATTTTTAAAAACTTCAGCTGCTGGTTTCAGTATGAGTTTAACGATAAGGCCTACTCCCTATAAAACAAGCAAACAAAATGGGAACGAAAGGCCCCCACCCCCCCCACCCCAGATAGGCTTTTGGAGCTGTGTGAGTGGCCCCTCCTGCTTGGCCAAAGCAGCAGCAGCCAGACCTCCGTGCAGGCGCAGAAAGGGCCTTTGATTTCTGAAGGAACTTTCGGAAGCACATCCGGCTTCCCAATCTACACACCCTCGACGGGGCATTCCCTAGCTACCCAGCCTAGCCCAGGACTGGCCCTGAGTCCCAGCCCCAGTCTTAGCCCTGGCAGTGCGCAGGGCTCCTCAACACCATCCAGGCCTAGGGCCCCAGGAGTCCTTTACAACTGACCTGGAATGACCTGGAGGGGAGAGCTGGCTCGAAGAAAGCCCAGAGGGAACACTCTGAGAAATTATTTGTGCTAGCACAGATGCAGAATGACTGCAACAGACGTACACCAAACACGTGGGACCCTGACTCACTACTCACCCTGGCACCAGCTCACCCGTGGGCCGAACAAAACCAGAGTCTAGGTCTAGAAGGAGGAAGGAGAGTGAGCTGGATGGGGTACTTGCTCCCGCTTTGACTGCCGTTGACCTTATCCAGATCACAAGGGGCACTTGGAAGAATCCTTTTCTTTTTCTACCTCAAGAGAAAGCATTCAGGCAGCAGACACAAAAGTACCTGCCTCCATGCAAATAAGCCCACAGAGTTTGTTTGAGGGCTATGAGAAAAGGCTTCCGCAGATCTCTTTCCCACCGACCTCATCATGATGGAAAAGAATTCCCCTCCTCATTGCTCTGTGTAAGGCACCAACGGTTCCTGCGACAATGGGAATGTTACCGATGAGACAAAAAACGTTAGGCCATTGTCAGCTAGCTATTAGGTTATACTAATAACAATAATAATGGCTAATGTTATTGAGCATATACTACAAGCCAGGCGCTGTTTGAAGTGCTTTGCACACAGTATTTGCTCATTTTATCCTCACAACAAACTTAAAATCGCTTCTCTTATTGCCCCCACTTTACAGATAAGGCACTGACATAGTGAGGTTAAATGACGTGTCCAAGGACACACAGCTAATGTGTTATGGAGGTTAAGACTTATCCATGATCTCTCTGGGAAATGTGCACACGATGAGCCACTGCTCTAGTGCTTCCACTCATCTAGTAGGGCCTGAACGGACACCAGGTCTAGCTAGGTCACCAAGACAAGAATTCCCCAGACAGTTTTTCCATCCCGTGTGCCTTTCTCGAGCTATGTCCTCTACTCAAACTGCCTCCTTTCCTTTAGTTAAGAGACACAGGGACCTTAGAGGCCAGAGTTCTGTCTCTGAAGAATTCCAAGTGAGCAGACCCCACAAAAGAAATTGGTTAAGGGGCACGTGGGTGGCTCAGTCAGTCGAGCGTCTAAGTCTTGGTTTCAGCTCAGGTCATGATCTCAGAGTCCTAGGATCGAGCCCCACATCGGGTTTCATACTCACATGCAGTCTGCTTGTCCCTCTCTCTCTCTGCTCTTCCCCCTGCTCTCTCTCTCTCTCTCTCATAGATAAATAAAATCTTCAAAAAAAAAATAAAAGAAAGAGGGTTGCCTGGATGGCTCAGTCAGTTAAGCGTCTGCCTTTGGCTCAGGTCATGATCTCGGGGCTCTGGGATTGAGCCCCATGTCAGGCTCCCTGCTTAGCAGAGGGCCTGCTTTTCTCTCTCCCTCTCCCCCTGCTTGTACTCTCTCTCTCTCTCTCTCTCTGTCAAATAAATAAATAAAGTCTTTTTTTTTAAAGAAAGAAATTGGTGAAGGCCGTGCATGGAGTATGAAAAGGAAAAGACAAATGACCTTGAGACGAGGTAGAGTTCTCCAGTTTGCCATGCTTCCCACATAGCCGACAATACTTCTTTTCTTTCCTGTATTTGGTCAACTTGCTTAGCTCCTGTGGGCTTTTCACTATGTTGCCATCTCACAGGCCACCGAAGGTACATACTTACCGTTGTTGGTCTCCTGAGGCGTTTGGAGAAGAGTTGTGTGTTTTGTTTCCTGGAAGGTGTTGTGATAGACAGAGTTTCTAGTTGTGTTGCAGGAGAGGTAAGATCTTTCCTTACCAACTAGATAGATAAGTCCACTCTGACTTCTAAACCCCAAGAAGACTTTTTCTCACCCAGCAGATGTCTGGACAAACTGCAGCAAGCACATAGGCTAGCTTTAACTCTTTCCCTGAGGAGGGCAGAGAAAAATCAAAGTAGTTTGGGCCATAAGCTTTGACGGTGCTTGCACCCTGATAACCTGTAGAAGGATGCTTGAGACCCACCCTGGTATCACTGAGCAGGACTCTGCTAGGTGGACAAGGATATGTCAGGCGTTTCTCAGTAGGTAGAGAGAAAGCATGTGCAAAGGCACAAAGCTCGAGAAATCAGCTTGCTAAGGACTGCAAGTACTAGTTAAGTATGGCTAAGTTAAGATAGGGATATGGGTGGGAAATGGGAGGCGGCAGGAGATGAAGCTACGGTAGCACACAAGAAGGTGCTAGAATACCATGCTAAGGATCAGTCAAGATAATTTTCAAAGGCAAACAGCATGAGCGGATTTATGTTTGGGAAATATTATTCTGATGGCTTTCACTTCAATAGGATGTTAAGTGCAATGAAGGATGAGTTGGAGGGGAGAGAGACCAGAAGCTTGGATGCCGGCTAGGAGGCAGTTGTAGGTACTCATCTGCTGTGGGCCTGAAACAGAGGAGTTGGTAGAGAGGGTGAAACAGTACCCTCTCAGGGCGCCCGGGTGGCTCAGTCGGTTAGGCGTCTGCCTTCAGCTCAGGTCATGATCCCCGGGGCCCAGGATTGAGCCCTTCAGCGGGGTTCCCTGCTCAGCAGGAAGTCTGCTTCTCCCTTTCTTTCTCCCTCTGCCTCTCTGTCTGCTCATGCTCACACGTGCTCCCTCTCTCAAATAAATAAATAAATAAATAAATAAATAAAATCTTAAAAAAAAACCCAGTACCTTCCAGTGGATCTTTGTCATATGATCCTTTCCTTTTATCATTTCTTTTTTTTTTCTAAAGATTTTATTTATTTATGTGACAGAGAGGCAGCCAGCGAGAGAGGGAACACAAGCAGGGGGAGTGGGAGAGGAAGAAGCAGGCTCCCAGTGGAGGAGCCTGATGTGGGGCTCGATCCCGTAACTCCAGGATCATGCCCTGAGCTGAAGGCAGACGCTTAACGACTGCGCTACCCAGGCGCCCCACCTTTTATCATTTCTTCCTAGCCTTACTACTTGCTAATAGTCATAAGCAAAATAAACTGTGAATAGCTTTTTCGTCCTTTGAGGTGGGGGGTGGGTGAGGGGAGAGGTAGTCTAGGTAGTTCCCATTGCCGTTCCACAACCTTATTCATTGGCTCCCTGACCATGTTTACCAAAACTACTTCAAATTGTTTCTATTCTTCTCAAATGCCCAACCCGAGCCCACCTACTTCAGCAAATAATCTCCATTCTTGCTTTACTGAGAGGTAGGAGCTACTCCTGCAAATTCTTTTCTACATCAGAATTTCTTCCAGTTTTCTTCCCCTTCTATCATCCCCAGACAAAGCAAACCCCCACTCCCCCCCTTAAGTTCAATACCTCTGCTCATGATCTCACAACATTTTCTTCCTATCTCCTCTGGGACTTTTTCCATAAACTTTCTTTCGTTGCTTTCATCTTCAGTCTTTTCCTTGCCTCTGACACTTTCCCTACTGTCTAAAAACATGTGAGGAGCAAGAATTTTGCTGACTTCTGTGAGCTAAGAAGTAGGAAGAATGTTTCCCTACTAGAGAAAGGCCCCCTTACACTTACCCCCTGCCACAACCCACCACACACACATAACATGTCAAGACTGTTTTTACAGACCAGTTGGAGAGGGTTTAGAGGGAAATAAAATCAGCAGGGCAAAGAATTCCTAGGTTTTAGGTCAGGCTGGGAAGTAAAAAGCAGCATTAAGAAAATGCAGAGGATAAGAATAATATGCTCTGGGGAGACTGGGTGGCTCAGTACATTGACTCTTGATTTCGGCTCAGGTCATTTTCTCAGGATCATGAGATCGAGTTCCCTGTTGGGCTCTGCAATGGTCATGGAGCCCACTTAAGAATCTCTCCTCCCCTCTCCCTTTGTCCCTCCCCCGTCTAAAAAAATAAAGAAAGAAGAAGAAACCTCTGTCCGTTTATTTGCAGAGTGGTTTTTACCACTTTATTTTATTTATCTAGCAAAGATTGCTTCAAATGAATGGGGATTTCATGCAACAAAACCAAAAGGGTTAGGTAGAGGGGTAGACGAAGGTGAAATGCCTCAGGAGAAGTTGGGATGTGAGAATGGGACAGACAGTAGAAGGAGGGGTTTCATCAAGTGTGTATGACATAGCCAAGAAAGCAGGAAATTAGGAGATAAGTTGGAGGAACACGTTAGGAATGTCAGGGCACAATGCTGAAAAGGCTGAATTTTGTCACTGGAGTTGATAAGGAAAAATGCAAAGGCATGACAGACAGAGAAATGAAGTCTCAGTGTTATCCCAGTCAATGTTCTGAGCATCCTCTGTGGCTTTTGTTGAACATCTCAAAATGCAGAATTCATCTTATACACTCGGTTACCTTCCACCCTCTTTTACTGTTCTTAAAGTTTCTGCTAAATCAGAGCCAACAGCTGGGGTGTTATATAACCAAATATTATGTTCTGCTTGTTTTCAAATATATTCCATTTAGGCCAAAACCATTTCAGTTACAGTTAAAGTGGGAAGAACACTGAATTAGGGGTCAGAAGACAAAGGTTCTAATCCCAATTTTGCTACTGTATTGCTGTTCATCTTTTTGAGCCATGGCTTGTTTTTTTTTCCTCTTCCAGATAGAGGATAATATCTGCCCTGTTCACTTGATTAGGTCGTGAATCAAACAGGATAATGAATGTGAACATATACTGACTATACTGAAATTGTGAAGCGCTATTCAAATATAAAAGATTGCTATTTCTATTGCTTCACGGTCTTAGTAGTTTTCCTCTCTGCAGAAGACATAAAGACCCGAGAATCTAATATTACCCCGTATGTTAACCAACTGGAATTAAAATAAAAACTTAAAAAAAGAAGATGACATAAAGACCCAGAGTAGATTGTAGCAAAGGAAGGAAGCAGTGCCAGGAATGTAATTAGCTCCTGTTTCCATGATAGATCAGATATGACAGTGCTTTTAAGAGGACATACCAACAAGGCAGTCAGAGTCTTATTAATCATCCCTCACATTATCAATCTTCCCATCCTCCTGGCCAGCCCAGAATGCTAGACACACACGCATGTACTAACAACATTTCCATACGAGACTCCAGGATAGGATATACAATGGAATAAGAGCCACTGTACTCAGGGGCACCCAGGTGGCTCAGTCGTTAAGCGTCGGCCTTCGGCTCAGGGCGTCATCCCGGGGTCCTGGGATCGACCCCCACGTCAGGCTCCCTGCTCTGCTGGGAGCCTGCTTCTTCCTCTCCCACTCCCCCTGCTTGTGTTCCTCTCTCGCTGGCTATCTCTCTCTGTCAAATAAATAAATAAAAATCTTAAAAAAAAAAAAAAAGAACCACTGTACTCAGCCACCAGAAAGGATGGACACCCACCATTTGCATGGACATGAATGGAACTGGAAGAGATTATGCTAAGTGAAATAAGTCAAGCAGAGAAAGGCAACTATCATATGGTTTCACTTATTTGTGGAACATAAGGAATAGAACAGAGGGCATTAGGAGAAGGAAGGGAAAACTGAAGGGGGGGAAATCAGAGGGGGAGATGAGCCGTGAGAGACTATGGACTCTGGGAAACAAACTGAGGGCTTCAGAGGGGAGGGGGTGGGGGGATGGGCCAGCCCGGTGATGGGTATTAAGGAGGGCACGTATTGCAATGAGCACTGGGTGTTAATACACAAACAATGAATCACGGAACACTACATCAAAAACTAATGATGTGCTGTATGGTGACTAGCATATCATAATAAAAATAAAAATAAAAGGGCTGTTTTGGAAAAAAAAAAAAAGAACCACTGATTTTCCAGGCTAAAGAGAACAACTACCGATTTCTACTTATTATGTTGAGGTTGCTGGGGCAAGGTGGATATTTCTTGCTTGGAACTTGCATTGAGAATGGAAGGGAACTAACATTTTTTGAGTTCATACTCTGGGCCAAACATAGAGTAAGGCACTTGCCATATGTTACCTCCTATGACTCTCACAAGCACTTGGTGCGGTAAGGATTCATGTTCCCAACTCTACAAACAAGGAAACTACAGCTCAGTGATGTTAACTAACTTTTTCAAGTTTATTAAGCTAATAAGAAACGCAAGCTGGGACACAAGACCAACTCCATCGGACTCCAACGCTGATGCTCTTCCAACTTCTCTCCTTCCAGACAGGGCCTCAATATTAAAAGCAGGGCACATCCTAGAAATCACCATTTCTTGGTGCATTCAAAAACACATAGAGACATAACATCTGGCAAGTACCTTGGTCACTAACAGGTAGTGGCTCCTTTCAGGGATACTTGGAAATACTTTAAAATTTAAGTTGTTTTGGAATCTAAAGCAAGCCCAGGCCTAAAAGACAAGAGCCATCAATCTTTTACATCTGGTAGTGTGCTCCCTACAGCACACAGAAGAAAGGCAAGATACTTGCCCGGCAGAGGCAAAATTACAATTTCAAGGTGAGAATCTGTCAGTGATAAAAGGACGCCTCACACAGTGTTGTTCCGCCAATAACCAATCAAACTCCAGCCTCCCCTCAGCTTCAGTCTTAAATTCAATCTTACAGGAGTGGGTAGAATCAGTACGTACCCACTTGGTGTGGTTAAGGAGGACTGAAATGCTATTACTAATCAAAATGACTTCCCACACTGGCCCTGCCAGGAGGCCTACGGTTCCCTATTAATCACGTCTTTCAGGTTAAGGCATCTGTCAAAATGTAAGTGCTGTCTTCAGTCACTATACATTATACTCATTAGTTTATCACTTTCATTCTAATCACCAGACAGGTAGGAGACACAGGGCACTCGACTTTGAAGGGGAAGGCAGAGGGAAAGATTCAATGTAACATTTGATGGGCTGCTAGAGTCCAGCAGGGCCAGATCAAGCTATTTACAAACCCAAAACACCAAAGAGATAATGTTATAAACCCCACACACCCCTATATAATTCAAGATAAAAATAATACCAACCTGTAAAATAAACGTAAGATGACTCAACAAAAATCTGATCTTTCCCGTAATTATTACCGTAATTCTTTTTTATTGCCATTTAATTCACTCTTTAAGAGTATACAATTTCGGGGCACCTGGGTGGCTCAGTGAGTTAAGCATCTGCCTTTCAGCTCAGGTCATGATCCCAGGGTCCTGGGATCCAGCTCCGCATCGGGCTCTCCGCTTAACAGGGGTCTGCTTCTCCCTCACCCTCTGTGCTCTCTCCCTTTCAAGTAAATAAATTTGAAAAAAAAAGAGTATACAATTTAATGACTCCTAGTATATTCAGAGCTGTGCAACCAACACCACAAGCAATTTTAGAACACTTTCATCACCCTCCCCTCCCCCTCCCTGTCAACCCCCCCCCCATCAGTCACTCCCACCCCCCCCAGCCCTAGGCAACCTCTAATCTACTTCCTGTCTCTGTAGATTTTCCTATTCTGCACATTTGATATAAGTGGAATCATACAAAATGCGGTCTTTTGTGTCTGGCTTCTTTGACTTGGCATAACGTTATCATGGTTTTTCCGCACCGTAGCTCGAATCAGTACTGCATTCCATTTGATGGCTGAATGCTATTCCACT
Organism: Ailuropoda melanoleuca; assembly: GCF_002007445.2. Taxonomy (NCBI): domain Eukaryota; kingdom Metazoa; phylum Chordata; class Mammalia; order Carnivora; family Ursidae; genus Ailuropoda; species Ailuropoda melanoleuca. The sequence goes on along the minus strand of NC_048218.1, from coordinate 69,334,170 downwards.
GCATGGATATACCACATTTTACTTAATCCACTCCTCGGTTCGTAGACATTTGGGTTGTTTCCACTTTTTGGTTATTAGGAGTATTGCTGCTCTGAACATTTGTTTACAAGTTTTTGTATGCACATATGTTCTCAATTCTTTAAAGTATATACCTAGGAATGGAATTGCTGGGTTATATGGTAAACTCTATGTTTAGCTTTTTTTTTGAGAGAGAGAGAAAGAGGAGAGTGAGTACCAGTGGGGGGACAGGCAGAGGGGGAGGTAGAAGCAGATTTTGCACTGATTCAGGGCACGATCCCAGGACCCCAGGATCATGACTTGAGTTGAAGGCAGACACTTAACTGACTGAGACATCCAGGTGCCCCTCCGTGTTTAACTTTCTGAGAACCTGCCAGACTGTTTCCTGAAGTGGCTATACCATTTTATATTCCTACCACACCAACACTTAATGTTGTCTTTTTTTATTATAGCCATCCTAGAGCATATGAAGTGGTATCTCATTGTGTCCATCCCTTTTTTCTTTTAAAGATTTTATTTATTTATGTGACAGAGAGACAGCCAGCGAGAGAGGGAACACAAGCAGGGGGAGTGGGAGAGGAAGAAGCAGGCTCCCAGTGGAGGAGCCCGATGTGGGACTCCATCCCAGAACGCCGGGATCACGCCCCGAGCCGAAGGCAGACGCTTAACGACTGCGCTACCCAGGTGCCCCGTGTCCATCCCTTTTTGAAATAGCAAATACCCAATTCTTTAAAAAATCTTTAATGCCTCTATTTGCTGGTTTCCTGAGCATATGCTTGATCTGCCTATTATGAGGCCATCCAGGACTGAGATCAGCTTCAATTGATTTGGATCCTGGGGTTGGAGGGCACATAAGGGAGGGCCTGTCCTGTAAAGCGTTTCTAACACCAAACCAAGAAACAAAGAAGACTAAGCCATGCTCCTTCTCTAATAGGGGAGACAGACGTCTTCTCAAACAGCTACAAAACAAGGTAGAATGAGACACGTGCTCTAAGGCGATGGAAGTACAGAGAGGCTTTGGGGCGAACCCGATGCAGTCCTCCCAAAGTACAGTGCTGAGCAGCCCCAAATGTCACCTAAGCAGCCCAGCTCTCCACCCCTCCACAGCCACAGCATGAGGTCAGAGTCTTCTTGGAAACAGCTATTAGAGCAGGGAACAAGGCTCTTCGAGATATACTGCACTGGGCCCGAGAGGTATATTTGTCACTTTCTCATTTCCATGCCTATTCATACTTACTACCCACTGGCTGACTCTTTCAGACTTGGCCTCATTACTTTCAGTCTTCTGTCAATTTGTAGGACTGCACTAAGAATGGCTATAAAGTGCTCTGTAATTCTGAAGTGCATTATGAATAATAATCTCCCATTGCCACCTTCTTACCAACAACACGCAAATCCTACTCCAGCAGTCCCTCATCGTCCCCTCGTCAATCTCCTATTTTACCTGAATCGTTTCCATTACACTCCTTTGCAGTACACCCCCAACTTCTGGAGATAATGCTTCCAAGCAGCTATGCCTTCAGGGGGCTTTTGCCGTCTTACAAGTTCTTTGATTAGGGATTTTGCTTTGGAAATAGAAAGCAAGCCAGAGAGATCGCTCCTATTCCATAATGGAGATGCTGAGGCACAGAGACATTAAATGGCCCAATAATTTTTTAAAATCATGTGATCAGACTTGAGGTTCTGGGTGTTCTCCCTGTCTTACCATCCATCACCTCTACCCATGAGAAAGCTGCAGCTATTAAGGTTGTGAGTTTGGGGTGCATATTCCCCAAGTCTTAAGCCTTCCTCCTGAAAGTGGCTAAGAGTAAGCAAGCTGCCTGAGCAGAGCTGACTCATATTCAACAGCCCAGAGAAGGTAATTTCACTTTTGAACTGCTCTCTGCTTTTCTGAAGTGGGACTCAATTGTGCTTGAAAAATGTGAAGCACAACCTAATTGCTCTTAGCCATCTGTCTAAACCCTGGTTTGCTCAGAGCAATGGGCCAGGGAGTTGTAAAAACACATGATTCTGCCTGAGGGAAGCCTCAAGGAGGCCCTTTGGAAAAGAGAGACCTCCAATCACTTATTTATTCAAATATTTCTTGAGCACTTACTAATTTTAATACTTCACAGTAGTAAGAGCATAGGGGTTACCAGCAAGGGTTCTGAAGGGCAGTAGCCAGGGCTCAAATCTTGACTCCACACCTGCTTACAGACCTTAGTTTCACTCTTGGTAAAATGAAAATAATGAAATTCCTCATGACATAGGGTAGAAATGAGGACGAAATGAGAGCTCTGTGTGAAGTACCGAGCACATGGGCTGCCTCACTGAAAATATTCAGTAAGCGTTAGCTCTTATTGCTCTTCGTGCAGAACCATAGCAAACCCGTCAAGGATCAATGGATGGGAGTAAAATTGTAAAGCTCCTCAGCCAGTTTCACGGGCCTGTTGCTGGAACTGCTCTGGGGAAGGCGCCTCTACTGAGAAGAGTGACAGGAAAGTGCCATGATTGGAGGAGGAAAATAGAAATGACACTTGGATGCCTGAAAGCTGTTCTCCCACCTACTGAAGTTTCAGAAGGATGTCAACACCGAAGGGGAAATGATTGCACGTCAATACATTCTGTTCTTTTTTTTAATAATAATATTTTTTATTATATTATGTTAGTCACCATACAGTACATCCCTGGTTTTTGATGTAAAGTTCGATGATTCATTAGTTGCGTATAACACCCAGTGCACCATGCAATACGTGCCCTCCTTACTACCCATCACCAGCCTATCCCATTCCCCCACCCCCCTCCCCTCTGAAGCCCTCAGTTTGTTTCTCAAGAGTCCATAGTCTCTCATGCTTCACTCCCCCTTCTGATTATCCCCCTTTCTTTATCCCTTTCTTCTCCTACCGATCTTCCTAGTTCTTATGTTCCATAGATGAGAGAAACCATATAATACATTCTGTTCTAAGGTAAATGATTACTCTAACACAGCCAGGCCCCTACCGGTGCTGTTTTCCATCACGTAACAAAGAGCACAATGCAGATGCAGGGGCAGCGATTCCTACGTACGAATCCGGGACCCTGAGAAGTCATTCCAACTTTCTTCCCATAGCATTTTCCCTGGGATTAGTCCTGCAAGTTCGGGTACCCCACATGTCCCTAAGAAAAGGCAAAACCGTGGCCAAGAAAAATGTAATTGACGAGCCAGCGGAAGAGAGGACTGATTCTGGACTACCTTGCGCGGGTATAGGGTCTCTGGCTGGGAACTAGGGAGGGTGGGGAGGAGTGGAAGTAAGAACAGTGTTTTGACCAGGTTCTTGGCTGTCAGGCAGGAATCTTTAACCCCATTCCTGGCTTTCATGTTTGTCACGCATCTACTCCATGCGCAGTAATGTGAAGCTTTCTAAGAGACACCCAGGTAGCCACGGAGGGATTTCCTGCTTCCAAAATGTGATTAAACTGAAGTGGAAAAATATTCTGCATTTCCTGCCTGCATCTTAATTGCAGACGGAAGAGTACAATGACAGCCGCATGAACTGCTTTTACTTTACATAGAGCACTTAGAGTGAGGGCCTCTTGAACTCAATTCAGAGAGTGACATAAAACCATGCGTGGGCACTTCTGTTATAGGCTTGTAGCCAGAACTGTATACAATTCTATGCTTATGGTCTCTCAGTGGACGGGCGCTCCATATCTTCAAACAACAACCAACCCGGTGAACTATCTCTAGTCCTGCCAGGGCAGAGCTGGAGGGCCCAACGACATACACACAGTAGGTTAACATCACCGGGCATTTCCTGTGCCAGCTCCTGCTGTTTTCTCTGAAGTCCTTTTGCCATTTGGAGGCCCTGTTTTTGTTTTCCACCCCGGATGGGCTAAGCCTCAGAAACAGTGGGCTGGTGAACAACCGTTTGTGAACAAGCTAATTGTGAGGGAACCAGGGCGATAGCAGACTGGGCATAATGAACCCTAAGCGCCAACAAGCTCCCAACCCACGCACGGATTTGCTCCCCAGATTCCTGGGTCCAAGCTCCTTGCGCCTCCCACTTAGGCTAAGAAGGCTAACAGTGAGGGGAGGGAAAAGGCCAGGCAAGTACTTTCCTATGATTATTTTTCTCTTCTACAAGACATTCTCAGAAAGTCCTACTTTGCTAGTCTGGGGTGGGTTAGGTGTCGTTCTGCTGAAAGCAAAGAGACCGTTTCTTCCAGCTATGTGACTCCCTGGTCACCTTTCCTGATTCCCACAAGAGAGGAGTCAGGCTTAACGCCCATGCTGTCTCATCTTTTCTTCTGTTCAAACCCACCAAGGCCAAACTATCCAAAAGATTTCTGCTAATTGAGGAGCACCTGGGGGGCCCAGTTGTTAGGTGTCTGCCTGCGGCTCAGGTCATGATCCCAGGGGCCTGGGATCGAGCCCCATGTCAGGCTCCCTTCTCAGTGGGGACTCTGCTTCTCCCTCTCCCTCTCCCCCTCTGCATCTCCCCTTCCCCCTCCGCATCTCCCCTTCCCCCTGTTTGTGCTCTCTCTCTCTCTCTCCCTTTCAAATAAATAAAGAGTTTTTAAAAAGATTTCTGCTTATTGAAAGCTTGCTGCTACTGCTAGCACTACTACTTTTATCACTGTTTCTCCTCTCAGGGAAGCTTGGCCTGATAGCAGAGACTGAGGAATGAATTCTGACCTCAAGGAGTCACCGTGAGACTTCAAAGAGGGCCTGATATTTAAACTGGTCACCAGACACACAAGGGTCCTCCAGGCTCAGGGAGCAGCATGAGCAAGGATACAGAGGTACGTAAGTGCATGGTATGTTCAAGAAGGTGAATAGCAGGGCACCGGCGTGACTGTTGGTTAAGCGCCTGACTCTTGGTTTTGGCTCAGGTCATGCCTGATCTCAGGGTCGTGAGATGAAGCCCCACATTGGGCTACACACTGGGCGTGGAGCCTGCTTAAGATTCTTCCTCTCCCTCTGCACCTCCCCATACCCCCTTGTGGATGCATGCACTCTCTCTCTCTCTCTAAAATAAAAATTAAAAATTAGGGGCGCCTGGGTGGCACAGCGGTTAAGCGTCTGCCTTTGGCTCAGGGCGTGATCCCGGCGTTCTGGGATCGAGCCCCACATCAGGCTCCTCCACTTGGAGCCTGCTTCTTCCTCTCCCACTCCCCCTGCTTGTGTTCCCTTTCTCGCTGGCTGTCTCTCTGTCGAATAAATAAATAAAATCTTTAAAAAAAAATTAAAAATTAAAATTTTTAAATTTAAAAAAATTAAAAAAAAAGAAAGCGAATAGCTGAGTGGGGTGACAGTGTATGGTATCAGAGCAGTGAGAGCGATGTCCAAGAGACTGGATCACATTAGGGTGGGGGCAGATTGTAAAGAGCATTGAATGCCACGTTAAGGAGGAGGTGGACTTACTCCTCCAGGCAATGGGGTGTTCCAAGCAGATGACACACCATCCAATCCACACTTACAAAATGAGCTCTGATGACGGTATGGAGGTTTGATAGGCAAAGGTGAGACCATTTAGGAGGCTCTAGCAAAAGGCTGGATAAGAAATAAGAGCCATAAGTAGGACAGTGGTAGTGGGAACTGAAAGGTGGAAGATTTGAGCAACACTAAGAAGCAGGGGTATGCTGGTAAACACCAGAAAAGAAAAAAAAGCCCTAATTTCTAGTGTTTGCTGATTTCCACAGTGTAAATACTTCCCCATGGCGGATCTCAAGCTACCAACAGACATCACTGGATATGGAATCGAGAAGAGCTCAATCAGCTCTTTTGAGCCAGTGTGTCCCTATGAAGTGACCAATTAGATGTGGGGGAAATGAGAGAAAAATCAAAGATGATGGATGTGTCCAATTTGGATGACACCTTAGATATTAAATAAATAGAGGGAACTGAGGAGGAAAAACAGATTTTGTTTGTTTGTTTGTTTGTTTGTCGAGGATGGGGGGAGGGCTAAGAAGTAAGAGGCATACCAGGAGGGAATTAACAATGTTGAGTTGGAAATTCAATTTTCAGTGAGGCTCTGCCTTATAACAATAACTCACAGTAATGGAATACTAACACTATACTAAGGATATTCTGTCCTTTTATGTTCTTTCCCCTTTATAAGAGCCCGATGGGTCTAGAAGAATAGCTGGCATATAGTAGTTGCTCAACAAATGTCTATTAAATGAATGAATGAATTAGGCACTCTTGTTTTCTTCAGTTTATAAATAAGAGAAATGAAACACAAATTGGTTAAGTTGCTTGCGCAAGAGCACACAGCTGGACTCAAATTCAGCCTGTGTGATTGTAAAACCACTTTACTATACTACAAACCATGGCAGGGACTTCTTTATCTTTCTAACTCTAGTTCATCACAATGCCTATGCTTATGCTATGGACTGAATGTTTGTGTCTTCCCCAAATTCATCTGTGGAAGTCCTATCTCTCAGTGTGACTGTATTTAGAGATAGGGTCCTCGTGGAGGTTATGGTTAGAGGAGGTCATAAGGGTAGGTCCCTAATCCAAGGGATTAGTGTCCCTATAAGAAGAGTACAAGAGACCAGAGCACTCTCTTGCTCACTTGCACCCTCCTTCTTTTTCTCTCCCCTCCCCTCCCCTCCCATCTCCTTTCCTCTCCTCATCGGTCTCTAATCACCCCCTCCAATGTGCATTCACTAAGGGAAGGCTTCTGAGGACAGAGCAAGAATGTGGCTACAACCCAGGAAGAGAACTCTCACCAGAAGCTGAGTCAGCCAGCACCTTGAGTTTGGACTTTCCAGCCTTCAGAACTGTGAGACAATAAATGTCTGCTGTTCAAGCCACCAAGTCTATGGCATTTTGTTATGGTAGCCTGAGCTGACCAATACACGAGTATGGGACCGTAAATATTTGTTGAATGGATAAGGATTGATCTTAACATTTATACTGGAAACACTATTTTTCAGAGATAAGACCTAGTAGGGACATAAGGAAAAAATGGGAGTTAAAGAAGGCTCCACATGAGAGATCTTTGATGGTGGATTTTTCTCTGAGAACAGCTTTTCTCTATAGGGCTAGTAAGGGGTTTCTTGCCAGGGTTTACAGTGTTACTACTAGCCAAGCCTCAGAAATATCTTCTCCTGAGGATCTTCCTACTCTGTTTCCTCCATTCTTGATTTACTTAGGACATCAGGAATGCAATGGGAGAATTAGAAAAGTATTTATTACTGAAACAAAAATATATTGAGTATCTTCTGGGCTACACAGTACGTCCACTATAGTATTCCTTTTTTTTTTTTTTACTATAAGCCTTAGAGGTAGTTCATATTATCTTGTAAGTGAAATCACAAGTACAAACTCCGGTCTGACTTTTCAAAAAAAAAAAAAAGTATATATATCGTCTCCCTTTCTTTACCCTTATTAACCAGCAGGGTGCGTCCTCTGCTCAGTAATCTTTTCTTTACCTTTAGGCAGCTGCTTATCTCCACTTGGGGGTACTGTGCTAAGTGCTCTTTATGCATTCTCACTTCCTTCTCACAACAACCCTAGGCATCTAGCCCAGTACCTAGCTCATAGTAAGTATTCAATAATTTCTTTTTGGAAGGATGACCTTGTAATAATAATAGGAAGCAACATTTATTGCTTCTTCTATGGGTTAGCATCCATTCTAAATATTTTACATGCATTCACTTATTTAATTTCCACAGCAACACAATGAGTTAGTGACTACTCTTTTTCACCTTTTAAATGTACCTCCTGATGATAACTTTTTGGGTGTTCCACAGGCATCTCAAGTTCAACATGCTTAAAATTGAGTACCTCTTCCCCATAGCTCCTCTCCATACAGCCACCTCCCCCCCACCCCACCCCCACACATCCTCCTCCCCTGAGTAGATGTCTGTCTGCCTAACATTCCACTGGCCCTGCTTCTGCAAAAAGCAAGTATCATTCTTTGGGGGAAACTGGCCCTCCACCATTTTACTGGTTCTTGTGGAATTATAAATACAGTACCTCCCCCTTTCCACCACAGTGGCGAGCGTGTGATCTGAGCAAGGCTGGAGTCTCTTAAAAAACTGAATCTCAAGTGCATATGGAGATGAAAGTTGGCTAGGGTTTGGTTATCTAATGTCAGCACCCTAGAGACAGCCATAATTTCCTGCTCTCAGAGAAACCCATAGTTGCTTTTATCCTGTCCTTTCCAAGGTCTGACCCAGCTCTTCCTTCAGTTGTGACCTATCCTTCCAACGAATTCCATTTTTTGTGGTTTAAGTGGTTTAAGTCAGACTTTTCAATTAAATTGAAATTTAATTTTTTTTCTGTTTGCAACCAAAGCGCTCTGATTAAACCAAACTCAGTGAACAGTACCATTTTATTTATCAGTAGTCTAGGCTAGAAACCTGAGAATACTAGGCTGATAACATACTCCTATCTCGTCAGCCACAAAGTCTGATGCTGATTCTGCTTCTTATATCTTCCTAATCTGTCTCTACTGTTTTTGCTACTGCCTTGACTCAGGCCCTTGTCTTGCCTTGATTGCAGCAAAAGTCTCCTTGTTGGTCTTCTTGCTTCTGCTTTAGTCCCCTCTAGTATATTTATGCTATAGTGGATGCCTTCTGAAAACCCAAGTCTGACCATGTTACTCCACTATTTAATACCTTTTGTGGTTCGCATACCATTGAAGATGAGTTTGAATTCCTTAGCTTAGTGCAAGGGGCAACTTATGACTAAGCTCCCGCCCATAATTCTCCCTCTTGAATAAAAGAAAGTAAAACCCCTATTTTTGTGGTAACATTCGACTACCCATCCACCACATAGTGCAAAGCAATAGGCAGGAGATATTTTCAAAATATTTCCCCAAAAGGCCTTAACTCCTGGAGGGCAGTTTTCTTCATCTGTGTAATCACAGTGCCTACTCAGTTAGACACATGGTACTTAATTCCCTTTACTTTTTCCCATGCTGGATATTCTCCAATAATTCCTCAGTGGCATTACTTCATTCTATTTCTTTGTGGCTTTGACACTTCTGTCGAGGCCAAAATGTATACATTATTATCTTTTCTTCCCTTGGTCGTCCCCCAGTGAGCCCATGCCTCTCTATATTCATGCCCTATGTGACCTATCCCATATCCTTCCCTTCCCCTTGAATCTTGACTGGTCTTGTGACTTTTTTTGACCAATAGAAGTAACCGTGTGAATGCTGAGGCAAGTTCATCAGAAGCTTTACGGCTGTTACCTGAGCAACTTGGACCACTCCCTCTCAGAACCCAGCCAATATGCTAAGCTCAGGCCACAAGGAAAAGGCTGCTCCAGTTGAGAGCCCCGCTAAGTCCCTGGCCCACAGCTAGCTAGCATCAGCCACCAGTGATGTGAATGAGCCAATATCCAGCCCAACTGATTATTTCGATGAGTCTAACTCTAGCCAAGAATTGCCCAGCTGAGCCTAGTCAGCTCACGAAAGTGTGGCAGACAAAAATAGTTTTGACTTTGGGGTGGGTTTGTTACACAAAAGATAATTAGAACACTTTTCTCATTCCACCCCATATCTTTAAAAACTTCTCATAGGTAAACTAGCTCGTGTTGTAAGATTGAACCTTCTTTTGTGGTTATACTATCGTCCAGTCTGTTTTTCCTCCTAGGACAAGCATTCAGAGAAACTAACCTAGATGACTCAGCTTTACTCTGCATCTTCTACAGTTCTGCGTTTCTCTGAAAGAGGGAATATATTCATTGAAACTTTGTAAAATTAGGAATAGTACTGATTATAGAATTTCAGTAATTGCAGGCTTGTGACGAAGTATTCTGACATTCATTCTAAGTAACAGTCAGGTACTTTTTTCTTTCATCTCTTAATGTCTGCCCCAGAACTCTTCTATTGGTAGCTATAGAACCCACAGACACTTTTATCCCTACTTAACAAAAGTAGACCATTGACATCTCATTCCCACTTCCCTTCCAGTGCCTCCCTTTCCTTTTTTTTTCCTTAGTGGCTAGTCATTGAATTGTCTATTGTATCTTGGTGCTTTTTTTCTGACAATATATACCAATGGCAACCATTAACAAGAACCAAGTTAACTATTTTCTGTTTCACAACTTCTCCCTGCAAATCTTCAGCATCTTAACTAAAGATTCTCATTTCAAAGAATTGCTAGATAAGAGAATCCTGAGTCCATCAACTACTATCATTTTAATCAAAATGTTTCCTTAGGTACTTACTGTACTTAATGATGATAAGTTGGGTGAAGAAGCAATAATAATAATGGTTAACATTCATCAAGTGATTATTATATACTAAGCACTGTTCTAAGTGTTTTACATTTATTAATTTATATACTTCTTGCCACAATCCTGAAAGGAAGGTGATATTATTATTCCTATTTTATAGGTAAGGAAACTGAGACACAGAGAGATTAAATAACTTGCCCAAGGCTGCATACCTAGAATATGGCAGAATCTAGATTTGAACCTAGGCAATCTAGTTTCAGAGTCTGCTCTCTTAAACACTATACTATTAGGTCCAGTTTTTGTTCAAAGCTTTCACACACTCAAACTTTAAAGAATGAAATAAAGAAAGCAGAATTACCCAGTACCTATTTTTCTTCTATTTTCACTGTGTTAGAAAATGATTATTCATTGGTCTGGAAAGGGTAGAACAATTACTGGTATGAATGTTATATCCAAAAATGAGGTAAGCGACTCTAAAGACAACATCTCAACAATCTGTAAAAATGAAATTCTAGGGACTTGTGCCTGTAATTTACTCTTTGCCCCTCAACTTTACTCCTTCCATTCTACACTTTGTTCTGTACATTTCCCAGGCTCTCTTGCCAACTTAGCTTGCTCTTAGGGTCTGCCAATAGGAGGCACCACCAGGAGATCAGAAGGCAGGTGGAAGAGAGATGCTTCCTGTTTTTGGCTCTGATTGGTGATAGATGCTGGCAGGACCTGTAGTGCCAGCAATAGTAGTTTCTAGACCCAGTTAAGGTGATACTACTTTGGGAGAGCTATACTTGATTATAATAATGTCTCTAACAGTGCAATAGTGGGTACAAGCTTTACTCCAGAAATATTAGTTTCTGATCTCTGTATCACCTCTTCCTCCTTTTTCCTCCCCGTCTCCCTTTTGCTCTACCATTCTTTTCAAAATCTTTGTAGCTAATTCTTTTTATTAAGTTTCCTGTTTGAAACACCAGGAGTAATGTCTCTTCATCTGGCTGGACCCTAGGACCCCAAAGAACTTATAGATGAGACTACTGGATCCCTATCAATGATCTTTGAGAAAGTGACAATTACAGGAATAGCATCAGAAAACTGAAAGCAGTGAAACATTGTACTTTAAGAAACAGTTTTTGTATTGTAAAGAATAACACATACAGAAAAATGAGCACACAGAGATATATAGCTCAATAGTTTACCAAGAATCAGCCACGTAACCAGCACCCAGGTCATGAAACAGAACATTACCAACACCCCAGAATCCCCCTGCCAATCACTAACTCCTCTTTCTTCCACAAAGTCAACCATTAACCTGACTTTTATGAAAATCATGTCATCTTTCGTTATAGTTTTACCACTTAAGCATTAATCAACAGGTAATGCCTGAATATTAATAGTTCAGGGTTTTGTTTTGTTTTGTTTTTAAACCGTTATATACATGCAATCAAACAATATATATACTTCTGTGTCTGGCTTCTTTTACTCAACATTGTTTTTGTTAGATTCATCCATTCCGAGGCAAGGAACTGTAATTAATACATTTTATTGCTCTATAATATTCTATTGTATGAACCAACTTGGCTACCAAACAAGGTCTGATCTGAGGCTGTATTAATAAAGTAGGTACCATTTAGTAAAACATCAGTGAATGAGATGGCATGCTGTGAAGGACGACCAAGACAGTAAAGGTCTGGTTGTTTACACTGGTCAGGAAAAAGAGAAGGCTTAGGGCATAGGAGAAAAGGAGCCACAGCTGTCTTAAAATTTTTATTTTTAAAGAGCTACCATGTGTAAGAGGAACTGAACTTATCCTCTGCACTTTCAGGGGGCAGAATTAGGACAAATAAGTACATGGTATAAATATTTCAGCCATCTTATCATTATATACTTGTCCTTGTTGTCCCATAAAGTTCTTGGAGATAAATATGGATAAATTAAAATGATTTGTATGGCTAGTTGCCTGAGCAAAGGGTTTTTAAATGCAATAAAAGAGTTATAGAAATAATCTTCATCTCAGCATTTTCTGCAAGCTTTCTGTTGAGAGAGATTTTTCAGCTGGAGCAAGCAGAGGCAAATCAATGGAAAAGATCGGCTAGAAACTGTAGTAGATACTGACCGTACCAATCGTGAGAACTAGATATGTGAAGACTTCTGAATTGGAAAATTGCCATTTCAGTTTTACACTAATCTTTTTTTTTCAGTTTTACACTAATCTTAAAAATCAATTCCTATACTACGCAATGTTGGGAACTTTCTAACAAAACGGTGATTTCAAATATGTAAAGTTAGAGGAAAGCCAGCAGAAATTTCTTGGAGCTTCCATGTGTATATGTTTGTCTAATGCTACCTGCCTTACAGAGTTCTAAAGTTCAAACAAGATAAGGTAAATATAAGTACTTTATAAGCAGCAAGGTACATTAAACTAGAAGACAGGCTTTAAAAAAACAATGTTCCAAAGAACTCTCAGAAGAATCAGCCTGAAGCTCCAAACCAGGACTTAGTCTGAATATTTTTTTTTCAGAAATGAGGATCCTAAAAATTTCCTGATGAGATTCTTAAACAGAATTAAAGACATAGTAAAAATTAGCCTCTAGAGAAGGAGTTAATTTGTGAATAATGAATAAACATAAAAGGCTATATACCGTTAGACTTTGGAGCCTCAGGTCGAAATTCTGCTAAGAAAAAGCCTCTTCTAGTCTACCACCTCTTTAAATACAATACCAGAGGTTTTTCTTTTATAAGCTGGCCAAGGTACTGACAGGGTTGCTTAAATGTCTATTAAGTTGCTTAACTGGCAGAGATAACTAATAACCAAAGTGGTTTTTGCTAAAATTTATTCCCCTAATCTAAGCGTATTAAAGAAAGAGGTATAGAATCTGATGTTATTAGTAAATGGTAGGATGAAAAAGCTCTCTCAGAGCCTTCAAATTCTATCTTAAGCTTTTGGTGGAGAATTTCAGTCATCTGTAATGAGTACAATGATATCAATCACACCTCTCTCAATTTACTTTTTTTTCCCTCAATTTACTATTAGCCAGAGTATGACGCCTCAATGTACTTCTGTGTACATTGGGTGGAGGAAATGGAGATAGAAAAAGAATACAGTATTTAAGAAAAATTCATGTCTAACAGAAAAACCAAGTAAATGTGGTTTTGGTGTTTTTTGTTTTGTTTTGTTTTCTTGAGATTAGCAAAAATGATAAGACAAAATAGAAATAAAAGAATGTTATTTAAAAGTTACAGAAGACAGAAAATTTCAAAATATTGTGGACATTTTTTTAAAAAATCTAAATAAATGGATTGATATACTATGTTCATGGGTTAGAAAACTCATTATTTTAATATGTTAATTTTACCCAAATTAATATATAGATTCAATACAATCACCCATGGATAAAAGAGCCTTTGTGTAAGTTGAGGAGTCCAGTGGAGAAGTTCCAGCATAATGTTAAGAAAAAAAAATCCAAGATTGAACAGTTGAGAGAGTAAGATGAACAATAGGACTTTACCTGCATCATCCCTCCCTAAAGGCAGTACAGGTTAGAGCCAGGAGAACACCCCTCAGCTTGTAATTTCTCCCACAAGGAAAAACAAGAGCATTTAAGTGAGCACTCCAACTGTGCAGAATACTGCCAACGAGGCCCATTTCTCTCTTCCCTCACCCAGAGTACCAAGTCATGAGTTACACAACTTGAGGTCAGTGAGTAGCTGGGAGAACAGCAGCTGGGGCTAAAAATGGGACATATCAAAGGGACATGGATCCTAATAACTATGTCAGGAGTCTGTCCCCATACTGCTAAGGACCACTCACCTGCAGATCACCCCAACTGGCAAACAGGCACCCTCATAGCTCCATGCACTCCACCCACATCTCTCCCTAACCCCTTACCCAGCTCCCTGTGCAAATTCCTGATGACAGTGAAATCAAGCTTTTGCAGACAACTAGTGAGCACATGCAGAAAGCCAGCCCGAATCACAGAAAGACAATTTAACAAAATCAGGAAAATAACACACAAACAAAATGTGAAGTTTAACAAAGAGATAGAAATCATAGAGAAGAACCAAATAAAAATTCAGGAGCTGAAAAATACAACGAATGAAATGAAAACTGCAATAGAGTGTATTATCATTAGCCTGGATCAAACAGAAGACACTGCAATGTCAAAGAAAGGACCTTTGAAATTATCCAGTCACATGAGAACAAAGAAAAAAGAATGAAAAAATCCTACTTGAACTGTGGGATATCATCAAAAGAAACAACCTATGAATTATTGGAGTCCCAGAAGGAAAAGAGAGGGAGAAGGGGGCATAAAGTTTATTTAAAGATCTGGGTAGACATTTGGCTATACAAGTTCATGAGGTACATAGGTCCTCAAACAAATTCAACTCAAAAAGATCTTCTCTAAGACACATTATAATAAAACTGTTGGGGCGCCTGGGTGGCTCAGTCGCTTAAGCGTCTGCCTTCTGCCTTCTGCTCAGATCCTGATCCCAGGGTCCTGGGATCGAGCCCCACATCGGGCTCCCTGCTCAGTGGGGAGCCTGTTTCTCCCCCTTTCTCTGCCTTTCTCTCTCTCTCAAATAAATTAATAAAATCTTTTTTAAAAAACTGTCAAAAGTCAAAGACAGAATCTTAAAAGCAGCAGAATCTTAAAAACAGTAAAGAATCTTATCACTTATCAGGAAACCCCCATAATGCATTTAATGGATTTCTCAGCAGAAACCTTATAGGCCAGGAGAAAGTAGGATGATATATTCAAAGTGCTGGGAAAAAATCTGCCAACTAAGAATACTTTATCTGGCAACGTTATCCTGTAGTGATGAAGCATAGATAAGGATTTTCCCAGACAAACAAAAGCTGAGGGAGTTCATCACCACTAGACCTGCATTATAAGAAATATTGAATAGAGGTGCCCGGGTGGCTTAGTCAGTTAAGCGTCTGTCTTCAGCTCAGGTCATGATCCCAGGGTCCTGGGATCGAGCCCCATGTCAGACTTCATGCCCAGTGGGGAGTCTACTTCTCCCTCTGCCTCTGGCCCTCCACCCCCCCCCCTGCCCCAGCTTGTGTGCATTTTCTCTCTCTCTCTTCCTCTCTCAAATAAATAAATAAAATCTTAAAAAAAGAAATGCTGAATGGAGATCTTCAAGTTGAAATTAAAAGATACAAGTAACATTAAAACATATGAGAATATAAAATACACTAGCATAGGCAAGTATATAGTCATATTCAGAATACTCTAATACTGTAATATGATGGTGTGTTAACCACTTAACTCTAGTAAAAAAGTTAAAGGACAAAAGCATTAAAAATAACTATAGCTATAATAATTTTCTAATAAATACACAATATAGAAAGGGGTAAGTTGTGACATCAAAAACAAAAATATGGGAAGGAGTTTTTGCAAAAACACTCACTCAAAAAGACATCTGCACCCCCATGTTCATAGCAGCATTATTTACAATAGCCAAGACATTGGACAAGACTTAGGAGACAACCTGAGTGTTCATCAATGGATGAATGGATAAAGAAGTTGTGGTATATATTTTATTCTGTTGCTGCTTTTAAATGTAATTTATTAATTATTAAATTAAATTTATTAAATTAATTTGAAGAGTTAATGCCAATATTTCACAAACTCTTCCAAAATATAGGTGAGAACAACATGTCTTAACTCATTCTATGAGGCCAGTATTAACCTAATATCAAAACCAGAAAAAGATATCACAAGAAAATTACAAAACAATATCACTTATGAATATAGATGTTGTAAATCCTCAACGAAATACTATCAAGTTGAATCCAGCCACATATAAAATGTATTGCATTCCATGACCATGTGGGATTTGCCCCCAGGAATGTAATGTTGAGTAAACATACAAATATAACCAATGTAATTCATGGTATTAATAGAATAAAGAACAACAACAACAACAACAAACCCCAAACCATTCAACACCTTTCTATATAATAAAAGAACTCAGCAAATGAAGAATAGAGAGGAATTTCCTAAACCTCATAAAGAACATCTACTAAATATCCACAGCTAACATCATACTTAATTCTGAAAGAATGAAAGCTCTCCCCCTGAGTTCAGGACCAAGAAAAAGATGTCCATTCTCATTTCCATTCACCATTGTACTGGAGGTTCTACTAGCGAAGATAATTAGTCAAGAAAATGAAACAAAAGGTATCCAGATTGGAAACAAGGTAGTAAAAATATCTCTATTGGCCCATGGCATGATTTTGTATAGAAATAATCAAAATAAATCCTCTAAAAAAACTATCTGAGAGGTGCCTGGCAGTCAGTTAAGCCTCTGACTCTTGGTTTCAGCTCAGGTCGTAATCTCAGGATCGTGACATCAAGTTCTGAGTCAGACTCCATGCTGAGTGTGGAGTCTGCCTGGGATTCTCTCTCCTTCTCCCTCTGCCCCTCCCACTTATGTTCTCTTTCAAATAAATAAATAAATAAATAAGTTAGTAAATAGATAAATCTTTTTATTTTTTATTTTTTTTAAAGATTTTATTTATTTATTTGACGGAGATAGAGACAGCCAGCGAGAGAGGGAACACGAGCAGGGGGAGTGGGAGAGGAAGAAGCAGGCTCATAGCGGAGGAGCCTGATGTGGGCCTCAATCCTATAATGCCGGGATCACGCCTTGAGCAGAAGGCAGACGCTTAACCGCTGTGCCACCCAGGCGCCCCTAGATAAATCTTTTTAAAAGAACTATCTGAACTATTAAGTAAGTTCATCAAGGCTATAAGATACAAGATCAAAATACTAAAATCAGTTGTATTTCAAAACTGCTACAACTCAATAGCAAGGAAACAAATAACCTGATTTTTTAAAAAGGGCAAAGAGAAGCACCTGGGTGGTGCAGCTAGTTGAGCTTCTGACTGGTTTTGGCTCAGGTTGTGATCTCGGGGTCGTGGGATCAAGCCTCATGTGGGGCTCCCTGCTCAGCGTGGAGTCTGCTTAGGACCCTCTCTCCCTCTCACTCTGCACCCACCCTGGCTCTCTCTCTCTAAAAATAACTAGTTAATCTTAAAAAAATAAAATACAAAATAAAAAAGAGCAAAGAAACTGAATTGATGTTTCTTTCAAAGATACACAAATGGCCAAGAGGTATCTGAAAAGGTGCTCAAGATCACCAATCATTAGGGAAATGCAAATCAAAATCATAATGAGAGGGACGCCTGGGTGAGTCGGTTGGTTAAACGTCTGCCTTTGGCTCAGGGTCCTGGGATAGAGTCCCACATCGGGCTCCTTGCTCAGCTGGGAGACTGCTTCTCCTGCCAACTGCTCCCCTGCTTTTGTTCTCTCTCTCTGACAAATAAAATCCTCTGACAAATAAATAAAATCTTTAAAAAAATATTGAGCTATCACCTCATACCTATTACAATAGCTATTACCAAAACAAACAAAACCCCCAAAGATAACAAGTGCTGTCAAGGATATGGAAAGTAAAAAAAAGGATCTAAAGATAAAAGAATCCTTGTAAAGCGTTGGGAGTATAAACTGGTGCAACTACTATAAAAGACAGTATGGATGTTCTTCAAAAACTTAAAAGTAAAATTACTACATGATCCAGCAATCCCACTTCTGGCTATATAGCTAGAAGAATTGCTATCAGGATCTTGAAGAGATACCTACACTTCCATGTTCATTACAGCATTATGCACCATAGCCAAGACATGGAAACAACCTAAATGTCTATAGATGGATGAATTAATAAAGAAAATATGGTATATAGATACAATGGAATATTATTCATCCTAAAAAAACAAAGAAATTCTACCATTTGTGACAACATGGGTGAATGTAGAGGACATTATTCTAAACGAAATAAGCCAGACACAGGACAAATGCTACCTGATACCACTTACATGAAGAATCTAAAATAGTCAAACTCATAGAAGCAGAGAGTAGAATGGTATTGCAAGGGGCCTGAGGGACTGGGAATGGGAAGGTCATATTCAAAGTGCATGAAGTTTCAGTAAAAAAAAATAAATAAAAGCAGTTGTATTTCTATACACTTATAATGAACAATACAAAGATGAAATTAAGAAAACAATTCTGTTTACACTGTACATTTACAATTTACAACAAAAAGAATAAAACACTTGGAATAAATTTAACAAAAGAAGTGCAAGACTTGTACACTAAAAACTACAAAACATTGTTGAAATTAAGTAAAGCAGACCTAAATAGATGGAAACACATCTGATGTTCATGAACTGAACAATTTAAAATTGTTAAGACAGCACTACTTCCCAAACTAATTTAGTTTCAATGAATTCTCTATCAAAATTCCAATTGCCTTTCTTTACAGACATTAACAAATTAATCCTAAATTTCATATGGAATTGCAAGGGAACCAGAACAGCCAAAACAACATTGAAAAAGAAGAACAAAGTTGGACTATCCCTACTTCCCAATTTGAAAGTTTACCACAAAACTACGCTAATCAAGACAGTGTGGTTCTGACATGAGAACAGACATATAGATCATTAGAACAAAACTGAAGGTATAAACCCATACTTCTATATGCAAAGACAATTCAATGGGGGAAATAATAGCCTTTTTACTAAATGGTATTGGGAAAAATGTATATCTTCATGAAAAAGAATGAATTTGTATCTCTAACTCACACCACATAAAATAATTAACTCAAAATGGATGAAACATCTAAAATAAAAGCTAAGACTATTAAACTCTCAGCAAAAAACATTGATATAAATCTTCAGGACCTTGGATTAGGCAGCAATTTCTTAGACATGACACCTAAAGTACAAGCAACCAATGAAAAAATAGATTGGACTTCATCAAAGTTTAAAAATTGTGTGCATTGTGGGGCACCTGAGTGGCACAGTCAGTTAAGTGTCCGACTCTTGGTTTTGGCTCAGGTCATAATCTCAGGGTCCTGAGATCCAGCCCCACATCCAGCTCTGTGCTGAGTGTGGAGTCTACTTGAGATTCTCTCCCTTTCCCTCTCCTTCCCTCTCAGCCCCTCTCCTTCCCCCTCTGCCCCTCTCCCACTAGGGCTCTCTCTCTCTCTAAAATAAATAAAATCTTTAAAAATTGTGTGCACTGAAGGGTACTATCAAGAAAGTGTAAAGGCAACCAACTATTTTCAAATCATACATTTGATAAGCATCTTGTATTCAGAATATATAAAGAGGTCTTACAACTCTACAACAAAAAGACTAACAACCCCATTTTAGAAAACAGGCAAAGGACTCAAATGGGCATTTCTCCAAAAGATACATAATGGCCAACAGGACACAAAAAGATGCTCAACATCATTAGTCATTAGGTAAATGAAAATCGAAGCCGCAATGAGATAACACCTCACACCCACACTAGCATGGCTATAATTTTTTCAAAATGAAAAATAACAAGTGTGGAAAACATGAAGCCCTCGTACATTGCCGATGGGAATGTAAATTGATGAAGACACTTCGGGAAACAGTTTGGTAGTTCCTCAATTAAACATAGAATTTTCATATGACACTGTCATTCTCTTCCTAGGTATATACCTGAAAAGAACTGAAACACAGGTGTTCAAATAAAAATTTGAATGTTCACAGCTGCACTATTCACAATAGCCAAAGGTGAAAACAACATAATGTCCATCAAATGATAAATAGATAATAAAAGGTGGTATATCCATACAAAGGAATATTATTCAGCCATAAAAAGGAATGTAGTACTGATACATGTGGCATAATGTTGAATTCATTACACTAAGTGAAAGAAACCAGACACAAAAAGCCACATATTGTATGAGTCCATTTATATGAAATATCCAGCATTGGTGAATCCATAGAAAGAGACACAGACTGGTGGTTGCCTGGAGCTGGGAAAAGAGGGGGAAATGAGGAGCAACCGCTTAATGGGTACATTTTGGAGAGAATGATGAAAAGGTTCTGAAACTAGATATTGGTGATGGTTGTACAACATTGTAAATGTATTTAATGCTACTGAATTGTACACTTCAAAATGATTAAAATGGTAAATAGTGTGTGTATTTTACCATGATAAGAAAAAGTAGTAAAATGTAAAACAAAGATTGTCGTACCAAAACTAGCCTTAAAAAGTGCTTAAAGAAACCTAACAATATAAAAGTACAAAATATAAAATGTTAAAGAAGTCAAAGTTAAACCTACTGGTGATAGACAAAATGTTACCAAAAAAAATTTAATGCTCATTAATGTCAAGGGAAAATCTGAGACCTAGGTTAAAAAGAGCTTATGTAGTTATTAGCCAATACGTCTACTCTTATGTAAATGTCTGTTAGGGGTAGAGCTTTTCAAGTGCAGGTCCCAGCAAGATTCAATTATTATCTGACCCCTTAGAACCTAAGTCATAGGCCAAGGATCCTCAAGTTCTTGCCTTCAGCTCAATTCACTTCCAAACACAAGGGAAATGGCTCTTTGAAGTTGGGAAAAGCAGAAAACCTTAACTGTCCTCTAGTTCCCCATTCAGCTCAATATACTCGTTTTCCCTGCTCTAGCTTTCTCTGCACTTGTAGAGGCTAAGTTGCAGAAGTCAAATTCTTACTTCCTTGTGGTGGGATAAATGTCCAGCAGGGAGAGATGATAAATTATCCTAGATTCTGCAACAATAACATAGAATTCTAAACATGACTAAGATTTTTTTTTTAAAGATTTTATTTATTTATTTGACAGAGATAGAGACAGCCAGCGAGAGAGGGAACACAAGCAGGGGGAGTGGGAGAGGAAGCAGCAGGCTCCCAGCAGAAGAGCCTGATGTGGGGCTCGATCCCATAACGCCAGGATCACGCCCTGAGCCGAAGGCAGACGCTTAACCGCTGTGCCACCCAGGCGCCCCATGACTAAGATTTTTTACACAGAATATATTAGAAACTGGGTTAAGTTTTTGAAATAAGCCTAATTCTTATCATTCTCACCTGAAATTAAATAAATTTATATATATATATATATATATATATATTTTAACAATGATCCACCTAAAAAACATGAGAGCTTCCCAATTCCATTTAAAATATCATTCACTGGCTTTATACTCATTCAGGATAGAGGAAATTAAACTGTTAGAAATCTAGTTATGTCTTATTTGTTTAAATATAGCCCTTAAAGCTGTATTATTTTTTTCTTGTTAGAAAAATATGTCAGTACCCCTACACTTGATCAAAAACTTTAAGATTTATTTATTTGAGAGAGAGAGAGAGAAAATGAGTGGGGGAGGGGCAGAGGGAGTAGCAGGCTCCCCGCTGAGCAGGGAGGCTGATGCGGGGCTCAATCCCAGGACCCTGAGCTCATGATCTGAGCTGAGGGCAGACACTTAACCTTAACTGAGCCACCCAGGTGCCCAGATCAAAAACTTTTTAAAGAGAAATGATACTACAATGATTTTTACCCACATATGATCTCCTAACCTACTTCTACTTATCTATCTGTATTTTAGAAAATTATTTCAGCATTACCTGTTTTCCTTGCTGACCCTTTTTAAATGTCTCAAATAAATATGCAAATCTGATATTTACCCGTAAAAATTCTTTAAAATACTTGATAGTTGCATAATTCTCACATATAATTCTGTTTGTATATTCCTAATTTCCTAGACTAGAAGAGGGCAAGGAATGAGATAGAAGAGAAACAAATAATAATTTTATGACTATAATTATTCTAAATTTATTATACAGTTAAGGTAATCATTATGCAAACACGATATATTAAAGATTACTCATCTCATCCTTTTCCAAAACAGATTTGAAACAGTCCTTACATGTTTTTTTTTAAGACTTTATTTATTTATTCGACAGAGAGAGAGACACAGTGAGAGACGCACTGAGCAGGGGGAGTAGGAGAGGGAGAAGCAGGCTCCCCACTGAGCAGGAAGCCTGATGTGGGGCTCGATCCCAGGATGCTGGGATCATGAACTGAGCCAAAGGCAGACGCTTAATGACTGAGCCACTCATGTGCCCCCTTACAAGTTTTTTTTAAACAAATTTGGTGGTATAACTTAATAACACAAAATTCATCCACTTAAAATTACATTAAGTGGTTTGTATTATATTTACAGAGTTAAGAACACACTTCCATCATCTTAAAAAGAAACCTCATAACCCATTAGCAGCCACTCCCTGTCTTAGTCTATTGGGGCTGCTAGAACAAAATACCATAGACTGGATGGCATATAAACAACAGAAATTTATTTCTTACAATGCCGGAGGCTGGGAAGTCCAAAATCAAGTTGCTGGGAGATTCAGTGTCTGGTAAGGGCCCACTTCCTGTTCATAGACAGCCATCTTCTTGTTATAACCTTACTGGATGAAAGAAGCAAGGAAGTCCTCTGGGGCCTCTTTTTATAAGGGCACTTATCCCACTCATAATCACTTCCTAAAAGCCCCACCTCCAAATATCATCACATTGGAGATTAGGTTTCAGCATATGAACTTGGGAGATGGGGGGACACAAACTTTCAGTTTATAGTATTCCCCATTATCTGCTTCCCTTTTCCCATCAGCCCTATAGACAGCCACTTTACTTTGTCTTTACAGATTTGCCTATCGTCGACATTTTCACATATATAGAACCATACAATACATGCTCTGTTGTGATTGCCTTGTTTTACTTCATTTAAGTTTTTGAGGTTTTTCCATACTATAGTATGTATCACTTCTTCAATCCTTTTTTTTTTTTTTTGGCCAAACACTTACATTATATGCAAATAGTGCATTTTATTTATTCATTCATCAGTTAGACATTTTGGTTGATTCCTTTTTTTGCTTATTATAAATAATGCCATTTGATAACATTATGCATACGAACATTTGTGCACAAATCTTTATGAGGACATGTTTTCATTTCTTTTGGGTATATACTCAAAAGTGGAATTAGTCATATCTCTAAAATTTTGAGGAACTGCCAAATTGTATTTCAAAGTGGCTACACCATTTTATAGTCTAGTCAGCAATGTAGGAGTGTTTCAGTTTCTCCACATCCTCACTTGTTCTTTTATTATAGCCATCCTAATGGTTGTAAAGTGGTATCTCATTTTTGAATTTACCTAATGTCTAATGATGTTGAGCATCTTTTCGTGTTCTTATTATCCATTCACAGACTTTTCTGGGGAGAACTATCTATCTGGAACTTTTGCCCATTTTTTAATTGGGTTTTCTTTTTATTAGTGAGTTTTAAGAGTTCTTTACATACTCCAGATACAAGACACTTCTCAGATATACGATTTGCAAATATTTCCATTCTGTGCATTTTCTGTTCATTTTCTTGGTGGTCTCATTTAAAGCATAAAGTTTCTAATTTTGATGAAATTCATGGACTTTTCTTTACTGTGTGTGCTTTTGTTATCATACCTACAAAATCACTAACTCAAGGTCATGAAGATTTACAGTTTTTGTCTAATTTTACAGTTTTATTATTTATTTTTGCATGTGTGCACACACGAGAGAGAGAGAAGGAGAGAGCGGGCGCACAAGCAGGGGGAGGGACAGAGGGAGAAGTAGACTCCCCACTGAGCAGGGAGCCTGGGATCATGACCTGTGTCAAAGGCAGACGCTTAACCAGCTGAGCCACCTGGGTGCCCTAGTTTTACGGTTTTTGATATTAAATTTAAGTTTTGATTCATTTGAATTTTTGTACATGATGTGATATAGGGGTCCAACCAGATTCTTTTGCATGGGGATATCGAGTTGTCTGGAAACACTTCCTGAAAAGACTATTATTTTCCCAGTAACTGTCTTGGCATCTTTGTTGGAAATCAAACTGACCTTACATGAATGGGTTTACTTCTGGACTCTGAATTCTATTCCATAGATCTACATGTATCCTTATGCTAGTACAACACCGTCTTGATTAGTGTAGCCTTGTAGCAAAGTCTGAAATACAGAAATGTGAGGCCTCCACCTTTGTTCTTTGTTCTTTTCCAGTATTATTTTGTTCGTGGCTTCTTTCCATTTGAATTTCAGAAACAGCTTGTGAATTTCTGCAAAAATGCCAGCTAGGGTTTTGATAGGGCTTGCACTGTAACTGTAGATCAGTTTGGGAAACATTATTTTAACTATTCAGTTTTCAGATCTATGAACATGGGATGTCTTTGCATTTATTAGATGTATTTTTACTTTAAACAGTTTTTTTTTAAGATTTTAAGATTTTGAGAGAGAGAGCGAGTGAGCAAGAGAGAGTGCATGAGCAGCAGAGAGAAGCAGCCTCCCTACTGAGCAGGGAGCCTGATGTGGGACTCGATCCCAGGATCCTGGGATCATGACCTGAGCCTAAGGCAGACGCTTAACCGACTGAGCCACCCAGGCACCCTTAAATAGTTTTGATATGAGGTACTACATTGATGTTAAACCAACCTTGCCTGACTGGGATAGATCCCAGTTGGTCATGGAGTATAATCCTTTTCATGTGGCTGGACTTGATTTGCTAGTATTTCCTTGAGCTTATTGAATGTGTAGATTGTTTTCATCAAATTTGGCACATTATCAGCCATTATTTATTCAAATATTTTTTTCTGTCCCTGTTTCCTCCTCTGATATACCCATTATGAGTGTGTTTTGTGCTTAATGGTGTACCACTTTCTCTAAGGTTCTGTTCATTTTTCTTCACTCTTTTCAAGTCCAGAATTTCCATTTGGGGTGTGTGTGTGTATGCATTCTATCCTTTACTGATATTTTCTTTTTCAAGTCATTATCATCATATATTTTTAATTATTTAAACATGGTTGAAGTTCTTTAGACGTATTTATAATAGCTGCTTTGAAGTCTTTGTCCACCAAGTTCAACATCTGATGTCCTCAAAGGAAATTTCTACTTTTTTCCTGTGTATGGATCACATGTTCCTGTTTCTTTGCCTCTTATAACTGAACATCAGTTCAGATAATATACTGTAGCAGCTCTGGATACTGATTGTCCCTGCTTTAGGGTTTATTGCTGTTGTTTAGTAACTTGGCTATACTAATTCTGTGACGTCTGTTCCTCCACGGTATGCAGCCTTTACTTTCCGTTTGGATTTTTTCTTGCTTTTATCTTTAAACCTGGCATCCAAAGGGTCATCCCTGGGTCATTACAGTTTAGCCATCAGTCACTGATTGATCTGAGTTGTACTGAATCCCCTGAGCCATTAAGGTTTTCATTTTTTGCTGCGTGATCTACATGGGTTGGAGAATGCTTTCACATCACAGGGAGTTTACAAGTTTTTCCACATTTAGCCAAGGACAAATAGCAAAGCAGTTTCCCCTCCAGTTTCTCCTAAGAGTATGGCCTTAGGTAACAGCACATTATTCTACATCATCAGACCTCCTTTGCTTCTCTTTCTGATCTCCCTGTTAAACTTCTGATCTGCCTTCATTGGTATCATACTATGCTCTTGGCCCCCAGTAACTGTTAGCTGATTTTTACTTTGAACAATTCCTTGGAGGCATAAATTGCTCCACTATCCAAAAAAAAGTCAGGCCCCTCAGACAAGGGCCAGCATGTTGCCAGTCTCTGAGGTTTTCTCTGACCCCTCCCTCGCAGAACCTCTGTATCATCGAACAGTATCTGGGACTGACAGGAGCTGCCAGTTGGTTTCCAAGTCTCCCAGAAACCTCTCCTGAAACAGTTGGGTGAGAGAATGGGTGTAGCTTCTACTTCAAATGTTATAGCCTACTACTATTACTGAATTCTGTGGTTCTCATTTTGTTGTAAATCCTTTTATTATTCTCCAGAGACTTCGATTGGTCTTTCTGATTTTGACCAATTAGACAGATACTTCTCTGGGGAGTTCCACTGAACTCTTCACATTGCCATCCAGAAAACCTCCCCATTTTAATTTTCAACTGACTACAGAAACTGGTGATCACATTTGCAAATTTAACCTATCTACAAAGCTGATTGTAAATAGAGAAATGATTCATTTCTAATTTTTTAGAATCAAAAGTACTATCTAATTTTAAAAATTATATACTATCTTCTCTTTCATTACCTCAGGTAGCAGAAAATTGTCTACAGATAAATACAAGGGGAAAGTAAAGCATATAAAAAGTGCATTCTTATTCAATTTCATGTGATATTTTTTTTTTAAAGATTTCATTTATTTATTCAACAGAGATAGAGACAGCCAGCAAGAGAGGGAACACAGCAGGGGGAGTGGGAGAGGAAGAAGCAGGCTCACAGCAGAGGAGCCTGATGTGGGGCTCGATCCCATAACGCCGGGATCACGCCCTGAGCCGAAGGCAGACGCTTAACCGCTGTGCCACCCAGGCGCCCCTCAATTTCATGTGATATTAACTGTGTTATTGTATCCAGGGCTGGAATACTCATAAATGACCAGATGTCAAATTTTTGAATAAATGTTTATTCATATATTCAGCACTTTTTCCAGAAAGGCTCAGGCAACTGTTCACTCAGAAGGTAAAGTGCAGAAAAATGTGTATTACTTCGGTGAGCTACTACCTTCTGGGACAGTCTTCAATTACATTCTATTGTTAAACTTTGAATTGATGTACTTCAAAGGTCGGGAAAACTTTCATATCTTTTTTCCCCTTTATGACTTTTCAATGAAATTTCAGATTTTCTGTCGTTTTATGTATCAAACTTTTGAAAGACAGACATTAGAATCTAAATTTTACCAAAGAGGGAATCAAGAAGCAAAGTACTTAAGTGGCTTCCAAGGTCACACAATTCATTAATGATAAACCTACAACTAGGGGCGCCTGGGTGGCTCAGTCGTTGGGCCTCTGCCTTCGGCTCAGGGTGTGATCCTGGCGGTCTGGGATCGAGCCCCACATCAGGCTCCTCCGCTGGGAGCCTGCTTCTTCCTCTCCCACTCCCCCTGCTGTGTTCCCTCTCTCGCTGGCTGTCTCTCTCTCTGTCAAATAAATGAATAAAAAATCTTTTAAAAAAAAACAACCTACAACTAGAAGCAATGAAAAGACTCCTTAAAATCGAGCCCTCAGTTCTGTGCACCAAATCTAGTTAGATAAGCTAATATGCTTCCTCGACAGTTGAAAAAATTTGCTTTCCTGTTACATACTTAAAAGTGGATTTTAATTCACGGGTACTTATGTGCTTCTTGGGAGGACATCCTTTTCTGAGTATTATAAAAAAAGTAAAGCATTGATGATTCAGGTCAACAATATATTCTGTTAAACATTGTTGGCCATTGTCTTAGATCAAGTGGCTATAACAAAATACCACAGACTGAGTGGCTTGAAAAACAAATTTATTTTTCACAATTTTGGAGGCTGGAAGTCCAAAGATCAGGGTGCCAACATGGACAGGTTCTGGTGAGAGCCCTCTTTCTAGCTTGTACATAGCTACCTTCTTGCCCTATTCTCACACGGTGGAGAGAAAGATCAGTATCTCTCTTGTCTCTTTCTATAAAGGTACTAATCACATTGATGAGGGCTCCACCCTCATGACCTAATTACCTCCCAAAGGCCCCACCTCCGAATACTATCACATTAGGGGTCAGGGCTTCAACGTCTGAATTTGGGA
Organism: Ailuropoda melanoleuca; assembly: GCF_002007445.2. Lineage (NCBI taxonomy): Eukaryota > Metazoa > Chordata > Mammalia > Carnivora > Ursidae > Ailuropoda > Ailuropoda melanoleuca. The sequence goes on along the minus strand of NC_048218.1, from coordinate 69,306,521 downwards.
GAAATAAACAATTCAGTCCATAGCATCCATCTTTATCAAAAATAGAATGTTCTTACATGATGAGAATATTCTATATTAAAAAAATAAATGAAGTAAAAAGTTATATCAACTGAAAAGAGATTTAAAAATAACCTATTTTATTTTTTTAAAGATTTATTTATGTGAGAGAGAGAGTGCAAGTGGGGGGGAGGGGTGAGGGAGAGGAATAGAGGGAGAGGGAGAAGGAGAGGAGCAGACTCCCCACTGAGCGGGGAGCCCGAGGCAGGACTCAATCCCACAACCCTGAGATCATGACCTGACCCAAAATCAAGAGTCAGATGCTCAACTGACTGAGCCACCCAGATGCCCCAATATAATACCAACTTTAGAGAATAATTTTTTCTTATTTCTAGTAAACCACTGTGTGATATAAAATGTATCTGGTGTAAATAGAGAATGTCTGCAAACAATAGAAATTTTATGTGAGACACCAAAGACTTAATCTACCTTTCTTTCCAAATTGTCCTCAAGACCAAGAGGAAGAAGTTATGATAAAAAGAAAAATAAAATGTTAGAAATCTTTTTTAAAAAGATTTTATTTATTTGAGAGAGGGGGAGAGTACAGAGGCTGAGTAAGAAGCCGACTCCCCGCTGAGCAGAGAACCTGACTAGGGCTAGATCCCAGGACCCTGAGATCACGACCCAAGCCAAAGGCAGCTGCTTAACAGACTAAGCCACCCAGGCGCCCCAAAATGTTAGAAATCTAACAGTAACTTAGTATTGAACATTATTGTCAATATTTATAACATCAACAATTTTACATAAATACTAGGTAAAGAAAGTATTCTTTCTGTACAACTGGTATAATGAATCAAATTTTCTATTTTTCTTTTCTAGGCAAAATAGTTATTCTTTTTAAAATCTTTTTTTATCTTTGAATGAACATTCTTCAAAAAAGTTTTCAAATAACTAGATTTGGCTTATTTGCACATCTAATCTTAAGTGGGTTAAAAAACTGGATCAAGAGAAGAATACGAACAGTAACGGTACTAAGGAAATCATTACTGAACAAAAAGACAAACATAAGGGAAAACTGCTTTTTTTCTGGAGCAAAAACTTAGGTTTAGAAATTTCTTCCATGACTGGAAGATTGTTAGGGATTAAGTTTCATGAAAAATAATCAAATCCCTTCTCACAAATGAAAAGTTCCACTTGATCTTAATGACCAAAATATCATGTTCTGAATAACAATATGGAAAGTTATTCGGACTGCAAACTTAAAAACAAAAGAGAATGCTCTACATAAGAAAGGTTATCTATTGGGGACACTATCACATTTACTTCAAAGTAGCTAAAACTTTTTTACCCGGGTATATAGGCAACATTCCACACCAATAAATACTCCCTCTCTTGTTCGAAACACTTTTTTCACTTGGCTTCCATCACAACAACCAGTCTCCTCACTTTTCTTCTAGCCACTGTGGGTCTTTCTCAGCTTTTGCTGGTTCCTCCTTTTCTCTTCTACTTCTTAATGTTGGCTTACACCACAGGACTCAGTCCTTTGCTGTCTTTCCCTTCTTTTTTCTAGCTGCACTAAGTGATCCCATACAATGTAATGGCTATTCACTAATGATGCCCAAATTAATTTTGCCAGTCCCAACGTGTACCCTGAACTCTAGACCTGGATATCCACCTACCTACTCAGCATCTCCAACCTAACATGGCCAAAACAGAACTTCTGAGTCCACATTCCTCCAAACCTGTTCCTCCTCCAGGATGCCTCATCTCTGCATCCCAGAACTCACCCAGTTGCTCAAAAACCTAGGAGTTACCCTTTACTCCTCTCTTTCCGTCTCTTCATATCCAAGCTAACAGCAGATCCTATCTTCTCTACATTTAAAGTAGAGCCTAAATCCAGTATCTAACCACCCCCCCATCATCTACCACACTAGTCCAAGACTCTTGTCTGGAACTCTAATAACTTAACTGGTCTCTCTGCTTTAACCCTTTATTTTCTTTAGTCTAATCTTCAAACTACAGCTCCATACAGGTAAATCAAAGTATATCACTCTGCTCTCAATCCTTCTAATGGCTTCCTATCATATATCTATAACACATTACAAGGGTCTTCATGAAACTACTTTCTGGTTTGTCTATTTCGTTTCTTACCACTCTTCTCCTTTAATTACTCTATTGTAACCTTACTGGCCTCTCTGCTATTCCTCAAATGTGCCAACTAAGTTAACATTTTTAAGACTTTCACAACTTGCCTTTACCTATGCCCAGAATGCTCTTTCCCCAAATACTCACATGGCTCATACACTTATTTCATTACGGCTCCTGCATAGGTCACCTCAAACAGGACTTAAAGTAGCAACCCTCTCAATATTCTGCCCCTATTCCTTGCTGTTTCTTTATAGCACCTCATACTATATTTTTGCATATATTTTTATTGTCTGCCTTCTCCAAAGGGATGTAGTAAATTCTACAAAAGCAGTACTTTGTATTGGTCACAGCTATACAGCAGCACACAAAAGAGTATCTGCCACATAGTAAGCTAGATAAATATGTATTGAATCAAAAAATGAATGGGATTCTAGTCTGAACACTACCTAATAACATAGAGTTTTGTTTTGCTTTAAAGGAAAAAGAAAAACCACGAGAATGTGCCCTTAAAAACAAAATGAACTCAGCTTAACTTCTCTCAAATGATATGAATTTTATTAAAAGGGGAAGAGTTAGTAGTAGTGAGGCTGAATTTTCAGCAAGATACTATAGCTACTATAAAATTTTTTTAAAAGCTTCCGAATTATCCCTGAAAATAAAGTCTGTTTATTTGGGCCTGACCACTTAAAAATGGGATATATAACATATACATACACACACAGACACAAAATAGTACAGTTTTGTGAAATCAAACTGGAATAAATAGGAACAGTTTAGATTATCCCATAATCCTCTCTACTTCCTTCTCTCATCAAATTGCTACCAGGGAAGGCCCAGGAAGCTACCAACTAGTTAGAGTTGGAAATGTTTTATCCTGTTAATTTGATGCTGACACTGTTGTTCACAATAAGGAAAATGACAATATCCCCAGAGGTTTCAGAGGCAGGGCATTTTGCATGAGTATGTCTGTGGCTTAACTGCCACTATATATTACCTGCTCTCTTCCATCAATGCAACTTACAGTCCACAAGAATGTAAAAAATCCCATAACATAACAGATGTATCTACGTATAATGTGGTGGAACGCAGAAGAAGCTAGATCCTGAAGAATAAAGCTAGCCACACTGAGGCTCTCCTGGGCCATGCATAGAAGGCAAGTCCAAGTACTCCCTGAGGATGGCAGTCTGTTGATGAAAAGATTATGGAAACTCAAGTTGAACCACTTGGCCTCTCTAGCAACAAGGAAAAGAATTTAGTCCGGTATGGTCAGTTCGTTTCAGTCAAAATTCACTTAATGTTGATGCTGTGGTTTATGCTCTCTGATCAGGGGACAGAAGAATGATGAATACTACTTTTTATGAAAAGTTTCAAGCCTTGTAACCCCTCTGAAAATAAATAGTCCAAATACCAGTTCCATTTCTTTCCCTGCAGGCACAAAAAAGGGAAAATTACTTATCAAATATTTACTATGCTTATTCTCTACCTCCTCTTCATTCCCTAGGAAAAGTTCCCAATGTCCTGAATGCACGTACCAAGAGTTAGCTCAGAGGGGCCAGGTTCCTAACTGGAACTCAGGCACTAAAGTAACATCCAAACCAGAAAGTACTCAGAGTTTAAGAGCTAAACATTCCTTTTATTATACTGGCAAAACATTTAAGCTGTTCAACTGAACAAGTACTATGAAATGGAAATGGGTCATCATCCCCATGCTCTAGAAATCTAACATCTAAAATGGATAACGTGGGAGCAGACATTATTATATCACTGCCCACATTAAATATGTATACAGCAGAGTTTCTATAATGAGACAACTGGTTAGGTTTTTTTAAATCAGCCTCATTACAGTCACACTTTCGAGACATGCAACTGTACTATAAAATGAGACAATGCACAGATACAACAGCAAGAGTCAAACTATGAATAGATATATCTTAGAGAAGACTGTAGAGGATATGTGCCAACAAATTCACATAAAAGTAACTGGAAATAATTCAGGAGGCAAGCCTTCACTTTGACTTTGTGGAGGCAGCAGGCTTAAGACTGGGAGAAAAGGAAAAGTATAAATTTGTTGATGAAATGAAGCTATAGTAAATCCCTGAACATGATGAAAATAAATGTATTTACCCGAATAGAGCTCATGTTTACTGTTCTTCCTTCTGGCCATTCCTTAAAAAACAAAAACAAAAAAAGTGGGGAGACAGGAGATGAAAATATTTGGTTAGCAAAAATTACCAGAAAATTAAGATGGTTCTTCACTGTCTGATTCATTTGCTACATTTTATTCCTACTATCACTCTTGCATTCCTTTTGAGTAAACACTCACTATAACCTTCCAAATTTCTCCCTAATAGCACAAACAGAAGGGAAATAAGATTACAGTGAATAAAGTGAGTACCATTTTGCTAATTTATGGCCTCAAGTCTGTACTCAGCCACTGGAGCGAAGATAAAAAATGTTAGAGAAGGCGTCTTCTGAGGTAAAGGATACCTGAACTGAGTTTTGAAGGATGAGGGGAAATCCGGTGAGGCAGTCTGTGCACATAGTAGATTCCATAAAAACTGATTATGAAAACTCAGACCTAGGTGATCCCATTTATTTTCTATCTTTAATTATTACCCATTGTATCTCAATGAAAAGTCATCAATTCTATAACAAACATTTTTTATATATTCCTAAGAAAAAAACCATGCCTATTAACCTATATATAACACAATGTCTTCTTAACACTTAGAATTTTTTATTTTATTATGATTGAGTTTTAAGATGTAGGCAGATTTTGATCATACATCATTTTTATAAACATAAAATGGTAAATATAAACAAAATTAAGTAGTGAAAGTATTTCTAAAATTTTACATTTGGAGTCTAACTCTTCTGAATTACTTTTCTACTCAAGAGCTATAGATAACTATGTTTTTTCACACAATATCATCTTCTGTGCCAGAGTGTTGGCAATGCAACATTTCTTAAAAGAACTAAAAGATACTAGTGTTGGGGTCCCAATTACATAAACCTAACCTATTTTTGGCTCCTACTTCAAGGAAAGTCCATAACATGTATGGTTCATGGCTTCCCCCCACCCTTTCTTCTAAGACATTTGGTTTTGGGGGCTTAAAAGAGCATTCCAATATTTTCTCCAAGTCTTTCCCCCAACCTGCTGACAACCATCCTACAATGTCTGATTCTGGTAATCTGCCTGGGCACACTCAAAAACAGCAAATGACAACTATATTTTCATTGCTGCCTGGCTGACATCAATTGCAAGATGCATCCTGATCTCTGAGATGCTAAAAAGTGAAAAGAACATGTGTTTTTATTGATTAAATATACTCCATGCTTATGAATTCCATATTTATTTCTCTAGTTCCAACTTCTCTCCTGAACTCCAAGCCCAGCTTCAAATTGCCTATACTTACACTTCTTGGATGTCTAACAGGCATCTCAAACTTAAGTAGGTCAAAACAGAACTTGAGTCTCAACCTGCCCTCCCCCCAAACCAAAATAACCTCTCCTGTTCTTTCATCAGTATTCCTCTTATTAATACATGGAACCACCATCAACCGAGTTGCTCGATTAAAAAGAACTCAAAAGTCCTTTTCTTTTTCTCATTCCCACTTTTTTTTTATTAGTTTCAGAGGCAGAATACAGCGATTCACCAGTTGCATATAACACCCAGTACTCATCACATCAAGTGTCCTCCTAATGCCCATCACCCAGTTACCCCATGCCCCCACCTACCTCCCCTCCAGCAGCCCTCAGTTTGTTTCCTAGAGTTCAGCGTCTCTTATGGTTTGCCTCCCACTTCTAATGAAGCCATTCATCAAGTCCTGTCTGTTCTACCTCTGCAATACATCTCAAATCAGTCCACTTCCATCCATTTCTACTACCACCATATGTATACAACTCTCTACCAGTATCTCTTGTCTAGACTCTACAAAAAGCCTCCTAATTGGTGCCCCTGCAGCCACTTGGGCCTCTGATAACTCTAGCCTCCATAGAAAAGCCAAAGTGATCTCTATTAAACATAAACTCGGATCATACTATGACTTTGCTTTAAAAATTTCCCATTGTTTCCCATGGCACTCCCAACAGATCTGTAAGAGAGATAGCCCCTGAATCTCTGCCATCTTACTTCATTCCACTCTCACTCTTGTTCCTGAAGCTATAAGACACACTGGCCTTCCTTTTTTCCTTGAACCCCTTGAGTCACTGTATTCCCAATGCCTGGAAGGCTCTTATTCCAGCTATTCCTAAGCTGGCTTATTTTAATCTTTTAGAAGAAATCTTAGACCAAATGCCACCACCTCAAAAAGCCTTTCTTGAACACTCATTCCTGACAACTCGCCAGTCACTCTTTCTCTTACCCAACCCTGTTTACCTCCCTTCCTAGCATTTCTCAAAATTCAAAATTATCTTTACTTATTTCATTACTTGTTTACTGTTTGTTCTTATTTGAATATAAACTCCATTTGGGCAGAGATGGTATCTGTCTTCTTAGGTACTATATTCCCAGGGTGAGAGGCATAGTGAACACAAAATAAATATTTGTTGAATGAATAAACAGGTTAATTATGATAAAATCATAGGTAATTATGATAAAATCTAGAGTTTCAAAATTTCCTGAAATGTAGGCTCTACAAATGTTCAAAATATTTCAACTCATTAACTGAGTGGAGTTCTTTGATATTGAGAATTGATTGGCCAAATTAAATTTACTAAATTATCTCTAAAAAGCTGACTAGTTTGAAATAATTACAACGTTAAAATTCCATAAAATAAAAATGTCAGCACTACATCATACTGCCATGGTATCAGAGGTTATTTTTACCATCTCAAAAGTAAGATTACTTAGTGAGCAATTTGTTGGTGACAAGGGCTCAAAAGGCATTCTTTTAAAACACAGCTTGACATTAAAAACCTAGTATTTTCAGAACCATATAGAAACATCATCAGTTACAAAAATGGCAGTTTCACATTTTGCCAAATGTGCTCTATGTTACTAGAATTTAAACCTTCCAGTCAGAACCAACCTTCCTTCAACATTTTAAAAACTGTTTTCTGATTTAAAAGAATATATCAATCAATTCCTGATCCTACAAAACGAGCCTGCTTACCTATGTTCAAGTTGATAATATTTACTACTTTAGAGACTGAGTCTTCTAACAAACACAGTCTGGAACAAAAAATTATTTCACTTATGAAAATCAATCCTACTATATCTTTAATTCCTTATAAGATTTACCAAATAAGAACTGGATGCAGCCATTTTGATAGAGAAACCAACAAAACATTCATTGTTAGCAGAAATGTAAACTCATATAACTTCTACTAAAAGCTAAAATTTATTTGTTTTTAAGATTTTATTCATTTATTTGAGAGAGAGAAGGAGAGAGAGAGAGAGAGCACAAGTAGGAGGAGGGGCGGGTGGGGTGAGAAGGAGACTCCCGCTGAGCAGGGAGCCTGACACAGGGGTTGATCCCAGGACCCCGGGTTCATGATCTGAGCCAAAGGCAGACACTTAACCAACTCAGCCACCCAGGCACCCCTAAAAGCTAAAATTTAATGATACCCAATAAAATCAAAAAGATACACACTTTGAAAACCATTCCATTGAGAGGAATTTTATTCACAGACACACTTACATATGTATGAAATGATGTATATGGTTTAAGTATATTCATTAGAGTATAATTTCATAAAAGAACTAGAAACAAATGCTCAACTTACATGCTTAACTCTAACATAGATTCATATGATGGAATACTATGGAGAGATCAAAAAGAATGAGGCAGTCCTTTACATACAAAAATGAAACAAAAGCCTAGATATTACATCAAAAATTCAAGAGGCTGGAAAGTAAATATGGTATATAGTGTCGTAAAAAGTCATTTACACAGAAATATGTAGTATGTCTCTAGAAGGATATTCAAGAAGCCGAATGTGGTTGCTTTATGATAAAAACAGCCCACATTGAGTTCCACTTCCAGGATGAGATCATGAGTTCTGTGGCCCCACTCCCCAGAAAATGAGAAAATTTGGCAAAGACTATTTTTTAAAACCCAGCATTTAAAGTCTCTGAAGGAAGATCTCAATTCAATAATCTAACCTACTGCCTTAAGAAACTAGAAACAGGAAAGCAAACTAAACTCAAAGTAAGAAGAAAGTACAGGTGATCTTTGAATTATATGCAGTTAGGGATGCCAACCATGGTGCAGTCAAAAATATGTGTATAACTTTGGCTCCCCAAAAACTTAACTACTGACAACCTGTTGACCAGAAGCCTGTCCAATAACATAAACAATCGATTAGTACATATTTTATATGCATTATATATTGTATTCTTACAATAGAGTAAGCTAGAGAAAAGAAAACATTACCACCTTACACCAGTTAGAATGGCGAAAATGAACAAGACAGGAAACAAATGTTGGTGCGGATGGGAACACAAGCTTGTACGGCCACTCTGGAAAACAGTATGGAGGTTCCTCAGGACGTTAAAAAGAGCTACCCTATGACTCAGCAATTGCACTACTGGGTATTTAGCCCAAAGATACAGATATAGTGAAAAGAAGGAGCAGGTGATGTGATGAGCACTCGGTGTTATTTGCAACTGATGAATTATTGAACACTACATCTGAAACTGATGCTGTACTATATGTTGGCTAATTGAATTTAAATTTTTAAAAATGTTATTATGAAAATCCTAAGGAAAATACATTTACAGTACTATACTGCATTTATTGAAAAAAAAATCTGCATGAAGCAGACTCATGCAGTTCAAACCTGTGTTGTAAAGGGTCAATCATAAATAATAATGATTAGAACAAGAAATAAATGAAATAAAGAATAGAAAAACAGGGGCTCCTGGGTGGCTCAGTCAGTTAAGCATCTGCCTTCAGCTCAGGTCTTGATCCCGGGGTCTTGGGATGGAGCCCCGCATCAGGCTCCCTGCTCAATAGGGAGTCTGCTTCTCCCTCTCCCTCTGCTCTTCCCCCCACTCATGCTCTCTCTCTCTCTCAAATAAATAAAATCTTTAAAAAAAAGAATATCAAAACAAAGAGTCTCACACTTCCTGATTTCAAAACTTACCATAAAGTTACAGTAATTAAAACAGTGTGGTACTGGCATGAAGACAGACCTACGGATCAGTGGAACAGAATAGAGAGCTGAGAAATAAACTCTCATGTAGTATATGGTCAAAAGACCTTTGATAAAGGTGTCAAGACCACTTAAAGAGGAAAGAACAGTCTCTCCAACAAATAGTGCTGGGGAAAGTGGATATCCACAAGCAGAAGAATGAAGTTGACCACTTACTTTATACCATAGACAAGAATGAACTCAAAATGAATTAAAAACCTGAACATAAGACTTAAAACTATAAAATCCCTAGAAGAAAACATAGGAGAAAAGCTTTATGACATTGGATTGTGCAATGATTTCTTGGATATGACACCAAAAGCACAGGAAACAAAAGCAAAAACAGAAAAAAAACCAAACAACAAGACTACCTTAAACTTAAAAACTTCTACATGTTGACAGATACAATTAACAGAATGAAAAGGCAACCGATGGAATGGGGGAGAATATTTGTAAATCACTTGTCTGATAAGAGGTAAATATCAAGACTTTTTATATAAAGAACTCCCACAACTCAACAACAAAAAAACAAATAATCTGATTTGAAAAAATGGGCAAAGGACTTGAATAGACATTCCTCCAAAGATAACACATGACTAATGAGCACATGAAAAGATGCTCTACATCACTAATCATTAGGGAAATGAGAATCAAAACCACAATGAGATACCACCTCACATCCACAGGATGGCTATCAAGAAAAACAACAACAGAAAATAAGAAGTGTTGGTGAGGACACAGAGAAATTGGAACCCCTGTGCCCTGCTGGTATGAATATAAACTCAATATGGAAACACTTATGGAAAACAGTACAATGTTTCTTCAAAAAAGTATAAATAGAATTACCATTCCACTCCTGGGTATATACCCAAAAGAACTGAAAGCAAGGACATGAACGGATAATTCTATACCCATATTCACAGCAAAGAGCAAAGAGCCAAAAATGAGAAGTAATCCAAGTGTCCATCAAAAGATAAAACAGACATGGGTAGACCTAGAGGGTATTATGCTAAATGAAATAAATCAGACTGAGAAAAACAAATACCATACAATTTCGCTCATATGGTATCTAAAAAACCATACAAATGAATAAATAAACAAAAACCAGAATTCGACCTATAAATACAGAGAACTGATGGCCACCAAAGGGAAGGGGGTAAGGAAGATAAGCAAAATGAGGGGTGGGGAGCAGGACATACAGGCTTCCAGTTAGTTATGAAATGAATGAATCACAGAAATAAAAGGTACAGCATAGGGCATATAATCAGTGGTATTGTAGTAGCATTGTATGGTGACACATGGTGGCTATACTTGTGATGAGCATAGCATAACGTACAGAGAAGTTGAATCACTATGTTGCACAACTGAAACTAACATAACATTGTGTGTCAACTATATTCAAAAAAAGAAAGAAAACAATTCCATTTATAATAACATTAAAAAATCAAATAATCAGGAATAAATTTAACAAAAGAAATATAAAACTTATTCTATGAAAACTATAAAACATTGTTGACAAAAACTAAAGGGGACCTAAATAATTGGAAAGACATTCTATGTTCACAGATCAGAACACAACATCGGTAAGATGGCAATACTACCCAAATTGATCTAGGGATTACCTATCAGAATCCCATCTGGTTCTTTGTAGAAACTGGCAAGCTAATTCTAAAATTCATATGGAATTTCAAGGGAACAAGAATAACCAAAACAATCTTGGAAACGAACAAAGCTGGAGGTCCCATATTTCCTGAGTTCAAAGCTGATTTCAAAGCTACAATCAAGATAGTTTTGTACTGGTGTAAGGATAGACATAGATTAATGGAAAAGAATTGAGAGTCCAAAAATAAATCCATAATCTACGGTCAATTGATTTTTGAAGGTTCCAAGACATTTTAATAGGAAAAGAATAATCTTTTCAAAAAATGGTGTTGGGAAAACTGAAGAGCTACATGCAAAAAAATGGAATTAGATACCTATATCACATTCTATACAAAAATTAACACAAAATAGATTTAAAAAATCTAAATATAAGAGCTAAAACTATAAAACTCTTATACAAAACACAGGAATAAATTCATGATCTTGGGTTAGGCAGTGATTTCTGAGCTATGACATAAAAAGCACAAGCAATACACTAACAACCAATTATGCACAAAGGAAATTAAAAGGTAGCTCAGGCAGTTAAGCATCCAACTCTTGGTTTCAGCCTAAAGTCATTATCTCAGAGTCATGAGATATAGAACTACCAGATGATCCCAAGCAGACTCCACACTGAGCACAGAACCCAACATATAAATGGCCAGCAGATACATAAAAAGGTGCCCAACATCACTGACCATCAGGGAAATGCAAAACAAAACCACAATGAGATATCACCTTACACCTGTTAAGATTAACTTTATCAAAAAAACAAACAATAACAAGTGTTGGCAAGAACGTAGAGAAAAGGCACCCCTTGTACACTGCTAGTGGGAATGTAAACTGGTGCCCTGCTATGGAAAACAGTATGGAGATTCCTCAAAAAATTAAAAATAGAACTACCATATGATCCAGCAATTCCACTTTTGGGTATACATCCAAAGGAACTAAAGTTAGGATCTTGCCTATCTAAACTCACATGTTCACTACAGCATTATTCACAATAGCCAAGACAGGGAAGCAACCTAAATATCCACCAACAGATGAATGGATCAAGAAAATGTGGTATATACATACAATGGAATATTATGCAGCCTTTAAAAAGAAGGAAACCCTGCCATTTATGAGAACATGGATAACCTGAAGGAAATTACGCTAGGTGAAATAAGCCAAACACAGAAGGACAAATACTACATGATATCACTTATATGTTTAATCTAAAATAATCAAACTCATAGAAGCTAAGAGCAGAATGGTGGTTGCCAGGGGCTGGGGGAATGGGGACACAGGAAGTCATTTTTAAAAAGCACAAGAGACAGAATAAAAAAATTCATAAATTAAAAGTTCACCAAAATTAAAAACTTTTGTCCTTCAAGAGATCAACAAAAAAATGACAAGACAACCCACAGAATAGGAAACATTTGTAAATATATATCTGATAAGCAACTTGAAACTAGAATATAGAAATGACTCTCAATGAGTCAATAACAATAAGACAAATAACCTAATTTAAATATGGGCAAAGGGGGGCGCCTGGGTGGCACAGCGGTTGGGTGTCTGCCTTCGGCTCAGGGCGTGATCCCAGCGTTATGGGATCGAGCCCCACATCAGGCTCTTCTGCTATGAGCCTGCTTCTTCCTCTCCCATTCCCCCTGCTTGTGTTCCCTCTCTCGCTGGCTGTCTCTATCTCTGTCGAATAAATAAATAAAATCTTTAAAAAAAAAATAAATATGGGCAAAGGGTCTGAACAGACACACTTCTCCAAAGAAAATATATATTAGGCAATGGGCAATAAGCACATAAAAAGATACTGAACATAAACAGCTATCAGGGAAATGAAAACTGAAACCACAGTAAGTTACTACATCATACCCTCTAGGATGGCTAGAATAAAAAAAAAAACAACAGAGAATAGCAAGTCTTAGGAAGATACGGAGAAAATGGAATCCTCACACACTGTTGGTAGGAATGTAAAATGGTGCAGCTACTTTGGAAAACAGTCTGGAAGTTCCTCCAATAGTTAAACATAGAGGTACCATAAAATCCAGCATTCTCGCCCCTAAGTATATACCCAAGAGAAAGGAAAACATGTTCACACAAAACCCTGAACATAAATCTTTATAGAACTATCATTCATAATAGCCAAAAAGTAGAAATAACCCAGAAGTCCATCAACTGATGGATAAACAAAATGGAGCACATCTTACTAAAAAATATTATTTGGCAATAAAAACAAATGAAGTAGTGATTCATGTTATGCCATAGATGAAACTTGAAAACATTATGCTAAGTGAAAGAAGCCAGTCATAAAACAACATGTATTGTATAAGTTCATTTTTATGAATTTCCAGAATATGTGAATCTACATAGATAAAAAAAAATAGATTAGTATTTGCCAGGATGGGGGCAGGGAATGGAGAGACAGGAGTGACAGCTAAGGGTTATAAGGTTTCTTTTTGGGATAATAAAAATATTATATAAAATATATATCATATAAAATATATATTACGATGATGCACCACTCTGTGAATACACTAAAAGCTACTGAACTGTATACTTTAAATATGTGAACTGTACTGTATTTGAACTGTATCTTAATAAAGCTGTTTTAAAAAGACAAATTTTTAAAAAGTGCCCTTATCTTTTAAAGGTATATAATGAAGCATTTACAGCAAAATTATATAACATTTGGTAATTTGCTTCAAAATAATTGGGTGGGGTGAGAGGGTAAAACTAGGTGGGAGTAGAAACTGAGCTGGGTGATGGGTATGTGGGGGTTTATTTACTATTCTCTCTGCTTGTGTGTTTGAAATTTACAACATAAAAAAAGTTTTGTTAAAAAAAAAGTAACAAAGACCTAACTCTATGGTAAGGAATGCCAAAATCTATGGTAAGGTAAGCCAATATCTAGAAGATGAGAACCCAGATGGGTAAACCTAATTCTCAAAGTCACTCTTGGCTTTTACCAATTTGCCAATCCAGAGGAACCAGCTGCAAAACTGAGCTGCACTTCCACAGCTTCAAAGGGCTAAGGTAACTAAAGTCAAAGCACAGGGTTTGCCAAAAGTGGGAACTCTTATAAATCAAACCCCACTTTACACTGGAAACCCAAAAGACTATACCTTCAAGGTAAGAGTTCACCAGAAGTAAATTAGCCTTCTCACAGGCTGGCAGTCTATCCACCTATGATCCAAGGAATCTTAGGCATAGAACTTGGATTAGGGTAGTCCCAGACAAAGAGCACTCCTAGGTACCTGTAGGAAGTAAATGAAAGTTCTCTCTGCAGGGAGATCTCACTCTAATCTCTGATTCCTTCTACAAATAATATTCCAGGTATCCAGCACATGGCCAAAAATAACCAGACACACAAAGAAATCAAGCAACATGAGGAAGCAGCAGCAGAAAAAAGAGGCAACAGATACACACGGAAAGTTCTGATACTGGAATCATTGGACACAGATTATAAAACAATGCTTACTAAGTTTGTTTACTTTTTAAAGATTTGTATTTATTAGAGAGAGAGAGAGAGAGAGCACAATCAGGGGGAGCAGCAGGTAGAGGGAGAGGGAGAAGCAGACTCCCGCTGAGCAGGGAGCCGGACGCAGGGCTTGATTCCAAGGACCCTGGGATCATGACATGAGCCGAAGGCAGACGCTTAACTGACTGAGCCACCCAAGCGCCCCAAACAATGCTTACTAAGTTTAAAGAAAAGAAACATTAGATGGAGAAAACAAGAAGCAATAAAAATGGTTACCTAAAGAGAAAGAAAAGGAGGAGACAAGAATTGAAGAGAGATTTCTATAGTTTAGAATTTTTTACATATGGTAAATGTTTTACATATTCTAGGAATGAAATTAAACTTTAAAAAGCAACCTCTAGGGACACCGTCTAGGGTGGCTCAGTCGGTTACGTGTCTGCCTTGAGCTCAGGTCATGATCCCAGGGTCCCGGGATCAGGTCCCACATTGGGCTCCTTGCTCGGGGGAGCCTGCTTTTCCCTCTGCCTGCTGCTTCCCCTGCTTGTGTTCTTTCTCTCTTTCTCTCTCAGACAAATAAATAAATAAAATCTTTTTTAAAAATGAATAAAAAAATAAAAAGCAACCTCTAAAGCATGAAAAGAAACTGAAACCAATATATCTAAATATATAAAAAATACAGTATATGCACTGTACAGTTTTAGTAGGATTTAGTCAAGAGGCAAAAAGAACTAAAATTATTCCAAATCTCATCCAGTAGTCTCATTAAGAGTAATACAAATACTATTAATTTGAAACAAGTTTTTATATATTATATAATAAATAAGACAAGTTATTAAGGTGAGAAAAACAGAAAAAGAAGAACATCATAAAATCACTAAACTCTACAGCTCTGAAATCCCTCTCTATACTTAAAAATTAAATTTTTATTCAAATACTGAAATCAATCAATGTTTTTGAAGGCTTACATAATACTTTTTTTACCATCTGGTCCGACTACATTTCAAGACCTCATCTTCTATCATGCTAATGGCTAGCCCAGCGGTCCTCAACCCTTGTTGTATATCAGAATAATTATATTAAAAAAGGAGATTCTGGATGTGACACTAGAGTTATTAAATCAGAGCCTCAGGGTGGGAGCAATCAAAGATGTATACTTTGGAAAAGCACCATGGGTACTTCTGTTCAGTTAGGGTAGAATCCCTGCTCAAGTCCTACAGTTCTACTTAAGCTCCTCAAACATGACAAGCTGTAAATAGGGGCCAGCAAACCATAGCCCATGGCTCACATCCAACCTAATACCTGTTTCTGTAAATAAACTTTCATTAGCACACAACTCTGTCCATTTGTTTATATCCACTGTGTATGGCTACTTTCACACTACACCGGCAAGGCTGAGTAGTCTTGACAGAGACAACATGGCCTACAAAGTCTAAAATACTTACTGCCTAGCCCTCTAACAGAAAAAATCCACTGTCCCCTGCTCCATCTTTGCATTTTTCTTCAAATACTGCTCCTGTCTTGACAAGATCATGCTCATCATTCAAAGTTCTGATTAGCATCATTTCTGTAAAGCCTGAATTGGGTGAGCAACCCTGTACATTTTTTCATTGTCCTCTGTACTTCCCCTGTATTACTCATCATTCTCAATTCTAAGATGTCTATTTAATAACTGCCTCCCCAACCAGACTGTAAGCTCTATGAGGAAAATACCCAGATGTGTCTTGTTCACCACAGTGCCCGGTTCATTACATGCACATATTAAGCAATTATTCAATGAATATCTCCTCCATTCTGTACATTTCTTTTTCATTTTGTTTTATTTCTCAATGTTCTGATCTGTTAAGGGAATTCTGAATCTAGACTCTTATTGTATTTGTAATCCCATCCTGTTGTGTCATCCACGTTTGATTATGCACACCATTTGAATTCCTCAGTTCACTGATAAAGGAATGAAGTGACAAAGACCTAACACTATGGTAAAGAATGAAAATGACAGGGCTGATGATAAAGTCCTGAGAAGACCACACTCCCTCCCTTCTAGCGTATCGATATCCATTAAATCAGCAGTCTTTGGTGAAGACTCCAACTCTAATTATAATATTATTTAGCCTACATTTTCCATCTTGTCTAAGATTTTATGAGAGCTTCCACTTCTCCACAGCCTTTTCTTACCTGGTACTATCTCTACCCAAGCAGAACTGAACTAATAATCACTCTCCCAGCTTTCTCACAACTGTACCTTTTGTCCTTTCACCTCTCTGTATTATAGTAACATTTACCAGTCTGTCTCTGCCACAAGCCCAAGCTCTTGGGAGGATAGAAACTTACTTAAATAAACATTGAATCTCCAGAACCTAGCACAATGCCCAAAATCTAGCTGACACTTAAAAAGAAATGACTGAACACATCTTACAATTCAGACACACTAAATGTATGGCATTTCCTATTTCTGCCATTATAGTATTCCTATATAAAATTTAAAAATCCTTTAAATGTCCTTACCTGTAGCAGAAAGGAAACAGCATAACTCAATAGAGCAGGGTGATGAACTAAATTTAAACTGTTTTTATACTCTGCTATTCCAGCTTTTTCTAAGACTTCAGGGTTGATATATAATCCTTTCTGGAAAGGTTTGGATGTCCATAGGCAACCAACCATGGCTGTCAAATAGTGATTAAATTCTTGATAGGTCTTGCTGCTGAAATTGAACTCTGATTTTGTCTGTTGGGAAAGAAAAAAAATATTATCACCTATTCTACCCTTCCTTCTTATTCCCAATAGATCATATATATCCAAAACTCAATTTGTAAACACTGGTGATTTGACACAGAGCTTTATCATCCATACCTTTTGTACCAACTCATTTTTCTTGGCAGCAGTCAAATTGTTACGATACCTGAAAGGGAGAATAGAATGAAATTTTGAACATTAAATGCTTTTGAAATGTAAACATAAACAAAAGTATACATTTTACACGTAAATACATGCAGATGTGCTCATACAAATACCCAGCTGTCTACTAACATTTTTATTTTGTGCTACACTCTTCTCAAAGAACAAAAATTGAGGCTCAAACATTGAGTTATACATTTAAGATATGCACTTGACTGTATGTAAATTATACCTGAATAGAAAAATAAAAAACAATGAAGGAAATGCTTTTAATGTTTCATTATAAAAAAAATTAATAGAGGCTCAAGAGCAGAAACTGACGGGGTGCCTGGGTGGCTCAGTCGGTTAAGCAACTGACTTCAACTCAGGTCATGATCTCAGGGTCCTGGGATTGAGCCCCATGTAGGGTTCCCCACTCAGGGGGGATCTGCTTTTCCCTCTGTCTCTCCCCCTGCTTGTGCTTTCTGTCTCTCTCTCAAATAAATAAATAAAATTTCTTTAAAAAAAGAGCAGTCACTGATTTAAAACATGTTTTCTTAATGTAGAAAAAAGGTACAGTAGAAAAGATAAAGGAGAAACCTACGTTTTTTCTTGCCTGGGAACTATTATTTAATTAGCTTACAAACATTCTAACCTTGGCATAATCCTACAAGTTATGCCAAAAGGGCCTACAACACTTGTGGACTAAAAAGAGCAATTTCATCCTATAAATGAAAGAACTAGAGGGGATTAGAAATAATACTTACAGTTTTATATAATTGGCAATAGCTCCCCTAATCTCCCAGAAAATGTTCTTTTTATCAGAGAAGCTACGTAGACCCAAATCGCTTGTCAGCAAATGACTAATTTTTCTTTAAGACACAGCAATGAGAATGAACAATGCTGAGTGCACCAGTACCACCACACAAAAGATTCTTTAATGGTGAATATTTTTTAATTTTTAAAAATGAGTGTAGCTGACATACAATATTACATTAGTTTCAAGTGTAAAACACAGAGATTTGACAAGTCTATACATTATGCTATGGTCACCACTGTAGCTATCATCTGTTACCATACAATACTATTACAATATCATTGACTATATTCCCTATGCTGTGCCTTTTATTCCCATTAACTATGAATTTTTTAAATCCATATCCCCCACAGTGACATCTTAAAAACAGTTAAGATAGCCCCATATTGGAAGGTCATTACCAAAAGAAAGACATGTTTCCTACTTCCATATGTTCTGGCAGAAAATGGAAGTAGTTTTATTGTATTTAATATTTTACTATATTATATACAATAAGTTTATTATAGTATATTTATAAATTATAATTTATTGTACAGTTGAAAAACAAAGATGGAAGTATGATCTATTCATTTATAAAACAGTAGGAATGCTTTGTACCTGTGCATGATATAACATAGCTGGTTCAGGATACTGGAATCTAGGCTGAGGAGAGCAGAATAGAAGATCCCCGGAGGAAACAACACCACTAATGGAAGGTTGTAATTTATATATATGTCACATACCTTTTGGGAAGAATGACAGCATCAGTATATAGATTATTCCCCAAACCCCTCAACCAAGTTCACCCAAAGAATTAGCGATAGAGAATAAGCAATAATAGAACATAAGATTTGGGCCTGCCTGATTCATAAATAGAATAGGTAGCCACAAGCCTGCTTAAAAATGTACCTCCCTAAATATCACACTCGCCATAGAGGATTATTTCTACAAGGTCATTACTAAAATATTCCATTTTTTTCTGGGAGGAGCTCTTTGAGTTGGGAAGAAAGGGGAAGGGAGCACTTCTTTCACCTTAAGTCCCATTAATACTGATTTATCATATTAGTTAGCTGTCAGCCTGGAAAACAAAGGAGCATGCTTCTACATAAACATATAACACAGACAATTAGTGCAGGGAAGAAGCCAGGAAAACTGAGATTAGTGAGTACTTCTAGGGTAAGAGTTCTGTCCACATCAAATACTATAAAACAACTGAAGAAAATCAGAATTATAGGTACAATGAGAAATAAAGAGGTTGAAAGGTGGAAGTGGAGAGCTGAAGAAATTACAGGGTATTTTTGTTTTTTTTCCAGGGGTCTGGGATGTACAATGAATGAGCAAAAAGTGATGCTAGAAACAGACTTCTGTCTAGGGTCAGCGTTCTTCCGGAGAATGGCCATTAAAGCAGTACCTGAACTCTTCACAAAAAGCACTTGTTTCTCCACTTTATGAAAGTCAGTTATTCAGGTGAGAATATGATCATTAACTTCAAAATAAGTAGCTTATTTTAACTATGCTAATAAGGTCAAAACCCAACTAAGAGTAATTCATAAAATTTAAATAATAGAGCAGTAAAGCAGACAGCCATCACAAAAGTCTAAATAGAAAAAATGGGATGTGTACTACCTTCCCATAGAAATCCAAAATAAAGTGCAGTAAGAAAGTACTGTTGTTTTCCAAGCGCATCGCAGTAGTGGACAGCCACCCCACGTAGTGAATCAGTTCAGACACAGAGTTCATAGATCCACCTAAAGTTGTCTCTCTGCAATAAGAAATTATGACATTCAGATCCACATTAGCAAACGTTTTCACAATTTCCAAGGTAGAGGTAAATAATACATAGCAAAAGGTTGTTAAGGTTTTTCAGAAAACAATCAGTGCTCCAATGTATAATTGACTTTTTCTTAAACCAGTGATTAAACCATAAGACTACACAGCCCTCCAGGGAATCATTAAGATCAATTCACAGAACATCCTCAGTAACCACTCCATTAAATACCAGAGAAATAAAGGATTAAGTTACAGAAAGACTTTAGATAATATTACCAATGTCCAGGAACCAGAGCATTTGGCATATTAGTTCCTAAGTATACAAATCAAGACTCAGTTTTACCTGAATTCCTGAGCTGAAATGCTATTAAAAATATTTTCACTTTAACTGGAATTCAATTCAATGCTAAAACTGAATTAGAAAAATTTTGGCATCTTTCTGTCTTCCACTAAAAACCAAATGCGGATACTTCATTTTCTTCCCAAATCACCGCACTGTGTCTCTTTAAATCACACATGAGTATAATTAGTCCAATTCATCCAACTATTCACCCCGTCTTTCAATCCACTGTTGAGTGGATTAGGAAAAGACCTAGAAATGTGATTTCATAGTTTTACCCTCTGACCTAGGTAGACAACAATGGTTATGCACAAGAAATAAAGAACAGCATATAGTCTTAGAGCCAGAGAAATGATGATGACTCTACCACTACCCACCACCATGACGGCTCAGTGCCAGACTGAGCAGAGAAAGATTAGGAGACCATTCACATAGGTGGGCATCCATATAGTCAGCTGGCCATTTGCAAACTATATTTTAACTATGATTTTTGGCAGCACCTGGCAAATGTGTCTGAAATAATTTGAACAATGATGACTGCTCAGAACACCATCCTTTGAAGTTTTTCTCCACAGGACACCAGAGGCATTTTGGATAAAACAATTCGCTATTCCAGATCGCCTCCTACTCCCTACCCACAGTAATACATTTACCATCCTTGGCTCCCACCTACTAAAATGATGGTTGGCACGCTCTTCCCATTCACTGTGCCAACCAAAAATGCCCAAAAGAACCACTTCTGAGAATGGTTTCCTACCCTTCTCTCCTTGTGATCTATAACTACAATTTACTCCCCTTTGACGGTCATGTGGCATATGGTCATATGAGAGGGACATGGCATTACATCTATATCTCCAAAATAAAAGGAGCTACCGAGAACCTAAGAACTGTATTATAGATAGCAGCTCTTTCTGCCCACTGGTCCCGTCCGCAAGCTTTAATAAAACCATCATTTTGCACCAAAAAAAAACCCCCTGTATTATATAATGCCAAACGGTATTATGACATTAAAGTTATCTACATTTATGTCCATTTGTTTAAGAATTTCAGAAAACAAAGCTCCTTTTAAAATGCCCTCCCGTGATGTAATGAGCACTGGATATTACATAAGGCTGACGAATCACTGAACACTACCTCTGAAACTAATAACACACTACATGTTAATAAGTGAATTTAAATAAAAATAAATAAATAAGGGGCGCCTGGGTGGCACAGTGGTTAAGCGTCTGCCTTCGGCTCAGGGCGTGATCCCAGCATTATGGGATGGAGCCCCACATCAGGCTCTTCCGCTATGAGCCTGCTTCTTCCTCTCCCACTCCCCTGCTTGTGTTCCCTCTCTCTCTGGCTGTCTCTATCTCTGTCGAATAAATAAATAAAATCTTAAAATAAATAAATAAATGCCCTCCCAAAATTTATGACACTAATTTAAAAAGGCTCCTAGGATTTTTGGAAATATAGAAATTGTAAAGCTACTATATTGGGGTGCCTTAAGACTTACTCTGCAAATTGGCCAAAGATTATAAACTCAAACATACTATCCTTAATAGAATTGAGATGTTTGAAGAGGCTAAATATCTGAATTAATTTATGATTGTGGTTCTCAAACTGTAGCTAGCACCAAAATCATGACAGCATTTGTTAAAACATAAGTACTAGGCCCTACCTCCAAAGTTTACTTCAGTAGGTGTAGGTTAAGGCCTAAGGCTTTGCATCTCTAACTTGTTCCCAGTGATGCTGATGCTACCGGTCCAGGGACCTAACTCTTAGAAGCACAGCCTTACAAGATGCTTTCACTACTCATAATGCTCCATTTCCTTTTAAAAAGGAACCAGACATACATGATATATGGACACACCACAATAATGAATATGAAGAACTAAAAACAGTTTCTAGGCAACTCCCAAGAAGCTTCTATTCACCATGGTCATCTCAAAGTAAGAGATCACTATAGGGATAATAACACATAGAAAAGTAGGAGCTAACCTAACCAAGCTAACCACCAACTACGTGCAACTGAAGCTAAGGGATCCTTATATAAAGTAAGACTGTGACTGATAATATAGGGAATTTAAATGCTGATTAGATATTTAAAGATATTAAGAACTATTTGTTATTTTATAAGTTAGACACAAAAGGCAAATACCATATGATGTCACTTACATGTGGAAAAACAAAACAAATGAACAAAGAGACAAAAAAACAGAAACAGACTCATAAATACAGAGAACAAACTGATGGCTGCCAGAAGAGATGAAGGGGTGGGGGGGCAGTAAGCAAAACAGGTGAAGGGGATTAAGAAGTAGGAGTTGCAGTTATAAGTCACAGGGTTGAATATAGTCAATAATACAGCAATTACTTTGTATGGTGACAGATGGTAACTACAATTATCATGGTTAGTACTGTGTAATATATAGAATTGTCAAATCACTATGTTGTACACTAATACAAAATTGCACATCAACTATATTTCAATTAAAAATGTTTTTCAATGATGATAAAATAAAGCTATTAATTCTTTTGGTATTATGCTGCTATCATTTTTCAACAGCTGATATGTCTGGGTTTTGCTTTTTGCTTAAGAAAATCTAGGGGCGCCTGGGTAGCGCAGTCGTTAAGCGTCTGCCTTCGGCTCAGGGCGTGATCCCGGTGTTCCGGGATCGAGTTCCCACATCAGGCTCCTCCGCTATGAGCCTGCTTCTTCCTCTCCCACTCCCCCTGCTTGTGTTCCCTCTCTCGCTGGCTGTCTCTCTATCAAATAAATAAATAAAATCTTTAAAAAAAAAAAAGAAAGAAAGAAAATCTAGAACAGGGGTGCCTGGGTGGCTCAGTCATTAGGCATCTGCCTTCGGCTCAGGTGATCCCAGGGTCCTGGGATTGAACCCCATATCAGGCTCCCCGCTTGGCAGGAAGTCTGCTCCTCCCTCTCGCCACCCACCCCCACCCCCGCCCCGGCTCGTGCTTGCTCACTCTCTCATGAAAATAAATAAATAAAATCTTTAAAAAAATAAAATAAAAGATTTTATTCGTTTACTTTAGTAAGAGAGAGCGTGAACAGGGGAAGGGGCAGAGAGGGAGAGACTCCCCCTATTATCTGTATTTTTTATTATGTTTGTAATTTTCTATAATAGAGCATTTTTAAAAAATTAATGTTAAAGAATAATGTGGCTGATAATATAGGAGAAACTAAAGATTTTAGGTAGAAAGAGTCAAAACACACCTTTAATAATAATCAACATAATGGAAATCTGGGGCTCTTTCTTTATTCCAAAGTGAAAATAACATATATAATTAAATTAATTAATTAATGTATATAATCAAAAGACACCAAAGAAACAAAAACCCTCCCACAAAACTGTACAGCAAAATTACAGATTTTCCTAGCCATCATCAGACTGACTTTACATATAAGTAAGAACATGCTTTATAAAGTGAGCTAAACTGAATGAAAGTCAAAGATGTAAGTTCTAATGTCATCTCTCCAATGTTTTGCTACAGTAACTCTTGCAAGTCACTTAGAGGCTTAGGGGTTGTTTTCTGATTTACAGAATTGAATTTGAAGAATTACCCTTCCTCACAGGATTGTAAGGAAGAAGAGTAAAAAGCAACAAAAAAATTTTTTTAGAAAACTATGACTAAGCATTTACAATAAGGTCTCATGCCACACTATTAAATTCTATATGCAAACACTTTTGTACAGATCATCTCTTGTGGAGTGTTGTAAGATAACTCACAGAGGACTGTTCATCATAGGTTTCATGTGGATGTCTGTAGAAAGCCACAACAGCCAATTCTGCAGTAGTTCTTTCAGACTCTGGAAAACACTACACTGAGGAGGCAAAACAACAAAAAAAATCATTCATAAAATCATTCAGACACACTTTAGTGTTGAGAACTAACAAATTAAGCCAGAGGCTTAGCCGTGGAAGGGACCATGGAGATGACTGCATCCAGCTATTAGGTTCTGCATCAGAGCCCAATAACTGCTACTCCAGCCTGATCGTCTCCAAGAGACAGATGAATGCAAGTACAAGTTTATTTTGCCATTTTCTCTACAAGACTGCCCCCAGCTTATCAGCCCAGGAACAGACTCTTGTTTCTCTAAATTACATTCATTTATAACATATATTACATCTTCAAATACAGCATCACCCACTCCTGTCTCCCCTCAGAGATCAAAAGTTGCTATGGAAATGAGTTGCCTATCCTTTTCACCTTGTGTCACAACTATAATTTATTCCCTTTTTGATAGTCATAAAATTTATCTTACTTTCTATAACTAGAAAACAAACAATTCTAGTCTTTCCTTTCTCAGGCTTTGCCTTGATTTCTCAGGGCCTCATTTACATACAAATACAGTTTTGACAGAGATGTGCCCAGGGCATTCATGAGGATAAATCTATAAATTTGAAAGCCCTCCATATCATCCCAAAACCTAATACAGGAAACCTTTATTACATATCCTTAACAAATAATGGCCTAGATTCTATTTGAGTATCTCCAGTGATAGGATGCTCACTTCATAGAACAGTTCAATTAATACTTTTTAAAGAAAGTGACACCTTGAATTCAGGTTATAAATATGTTCAAGTTGAAAGTGACCTTGGAATCACCTAAAACAATGTTCTATTTTAGTGTCAATCAAGGATTTGAACATTTGAAAACGTAGTCAGTATGACCACATCATATTCAGAAAACTTAAATCCTTTTATTCCCCAATCACCTATTCTAATCCACCCAGCCACCACATTAAAGTAATGAGATTTTTATGTTTATGAGAGAGGAACACAGGTTAAAAAAAGGTTGAGAAGCACAGATCTACCCTGTGCATGAAACTTCTCTACATAAATATCCCCAGTAGATATAGCCATTAAGCCTATGTCTAACCTACTCTAATACCAAGAAATATACTATGTCCTAAGGTCATTTATTTCGAGTTTTCTCTACCTGTAATAAGATACTGCCCTATATCTAATCACCTCCTGAAGCGACAGGCTTCTGCTCTTTCCATAGGACAAGCCATCAGTTATTTGAAGGGAACCACAAAATCTTAGTTGCTTTTCCTCCAGGCAAAATATCCCTGCTACCTTTACTATACCAAGCTAGAAATCTTTAAGTCATCTTGTGTCCTTCATGCTTTGTCACCAAATCCTATCACTTTTTTTTCTTTTCAGAATGTCCAACTTTTCCATTTCCTTCCAATCCCACTGTAACCACCCTATCCCAGGCCTTCACATCTCTGAGATTACTTTATCCTCCTCGTTGGTCTTCTTTACTCTAGTCTCATCTCCCAAACCCCAATTCTTTCTCCATGGCTGCCAGACACTTGTCATTTAAGTACTCTACCCATTATATCCATCTGCCCTCAAAAAACTGTGTATGGCAAAGGAATACCAGCATGTAATAGGTCATAAAAAATGTTCAAACTCTTTCCTTTCATCCAGTAACTTCATTCCTGGAAATGTATGCCAAGAGAATAAAGAAATCTGTATTATGAAGATGATCAATATAGTTATCTTATTCCAACAAAGAAACAAATTAGAAATAATCATAGAAAAAAATTGTTGTATAACATCTATGGACTATGACTAGATATTTAACTATATTTGACAAATTTTGTATTCTGGGTTTTAAATTTATGTCCACTGTTTCTGTAATTATACAGGAGACTTAAATCAATGTGGACAGAAATTAGAAAATTAACATGCCACAATGAAAATAGCATTGTTACAGCAGATCTGTGGAATCTTCTCATTCAAAATTCTTCAACGAAAAAAGTTGTTTGCTGATAGACACAACTGGCTAAGCACAAACAAAAGCATTGAAAATGTGAAAATATTTTAACAGACTTAAAAATATTATTTATTATATTAAGCTGGATAATCAAGCTATATAATAGCTAAAGTAATAATAAGTTATTAAAAATCCTCAAAAACTATACTCTGGTTTCTCTTCAGATCATATAAATCTTTTGCCTTTTAAAAGCCTCATAAACTGGGGCACCTGGGCAGCTCATTCAGTTGAGCATCTGACTTTTGATTTCGGCTCAGGTCATGATCTCAGGGTCGTGAGACAGAGCCCCACATCGGGCTCTGTGCAGAGCATGGAGTGTGCTTAAGATTCTCTCTCTCCCTCTTCCTCTGCTCCTCCCCCCGACTCTCTCTCTCTCATATAAATTTAAAACAACAACAATAATAAAAGCCTGATAAACTGACTCTTTAGCTAATTCTACTACATGTCACATTGCTGTTATCCTTAGCCACCTCCCAAAATGACAGCCCCTTTTGTCACTTATCCTTTCTTATAATCTATACTTCTCTGTCCTCTTTCCCTCCTTCATCAATCTCATCCTTCCCAAATCCTTCAATTACAGTTTCCAGAACTTCTATTCCATGGTAATCTAAACCTATACCTTCAATATTCTTCAAAGTATGCTTTCTGTCTTCTTATTATAGTCATATCCTGGCTCTCCCTCACTACCCAAGGACATTTCCTCTGAATACATTTCCATATCCCACTTCAACATCTGGAAGTAAGCACTGCCCTTGCTTCCCACTGCTAACTTGAGAATATAAGCCCCTTCCTTGAGAAGGTAAATATAAAATCAGAGTGACTCTCCCTTTAAGAAAAAAGAAATCTGGTTCTACCCCCACATTCCACTGAAACTGCTTAGCACAAAACTTCTGTATTATCAATTTCAAGAGCAACTTTCTTTGGTCCTTATCTTTCTGGATCTTCCTGGGATATATGGCAACATTATTCCTTCACTACTTCTTGATATGCTGTATTCCCTTTGTTTCCTTGGCCCTCTTGTTCTTTTGGTTCTTTTCATACCTCTTGAGAAGGTTCTGTCACAGACTCACCTTTTTAGCTAAGAATACTGAGTATTCCCTTGAGTTCTGTCCTTGGCCCACCAACTGCTTCCTTTCCTCTATCTCTTTTTCTCCACAGACTCTCATTCTCAAATATATGTATGTGTGTATAAATGTACACATACTTATTAAGTTAGACCATATGAAATTGCCATTGATCAAACATCTCTGGCCTATAAAAATGGCAATTTTGTATGGTTCGACCTAGTATTTATAGATAAACAGTTCTCTAGATTGGTGGAGTAACAGAAGAGATAAAAAATAACCAAGATAGGAAGAAAATCACAAAAAGCTGCAAAATGAAGTCCCTAAAAATGCAATAGCTGGGAGAAGTGCTATGTACTGTCACATGAATGATGATATTAGTCAGGTAGTAAGTACAAATACTATAAATAAACCTCAAATCCAAGCTATTGTGACAGGTAATTAATAAAGTGCCATTTGAATATGACAAATACCAACCAGGACAAAACATTTTTCCTGTAAATGTGGCCAACAATAAGTGATTTAAGGTGAAAACAATGTTACAAAAGAAACACTACTTATATTGTCATTCTTCTGGAATAGGAATAACCATTCTTTTTTTTTTTTTTT